>NC_142600.1:16660557-16965557 GCF_041222555.1 Hakea prostrata | reverse complement strand
CCCTTTCTTCTTCTTCTTCTTACTGCTTTTTTGCTGTCCTTATTTCCTGTGTAAGCAAAAAGGAAGAAAGCAATAAATGTTCCATGCATATTCAGTTTGTTTATCCTTACTGTTTTGATACTGGCCTAAATCATTTTCCCACTGGTTTCTCTGGTTCGAGTTAACTTCAGTCTTCAGTGTTAACTTGTGACAGTGTAGTGACCTTAACTGTCACGGTTGAGCATCTGTTATGTCTCAGACTGACAATTGAAAACTGACTCGCAGATTTCAGCAGCTGACATTTCTGCTGAACCTTTGTCTCTGTTATATTGTAATGATAAGACTTAACAAGAGTTCCAGACCACTAAGGAGTTAAGGTGTATGACAGTATTCTTTGCAGCAAATATGGCATTTTTGCTATCAGTTCCCTCTGGAGGAGAGGAAGTCTACTTTGTTTCTACAAATGTCTAGTTAGCATTTGGATCACATTTGGGAACAAAGGAAACAATACGATGTTCAGAGATTGTAATGAATGTTTGTTTGGGTGTGAGTTTTGATTCTGGTGACTTTTTTTTCTTCTTTTCTGGTTAAGAGGAACATTTTGGAAGGGTAATCGCCAAAGACTGATCCTTTAATGAAAAGGTAGAATAATTTGTTCAAATTTCTTTTAGCAGATACTCAAAATTTAGTTAAGTTGAAGTCCCTCTCCCCCCGCTCCCCCCTTCTCATCAGGCTCTGAACCCGTCCCTCTGTAACAACCACCTACCATATCCCTTCACCATTGCTATCCTCCAGGACCACGGCTTCCCCTAGAGAGCTCCACTGCGTCTACCTTTCTTTTTGTTCTTTATTTTTTTATATATTTTAAATCCTCTCCCAACTCGCAAGAACACTGTTGACCTCCTTGTCCTTGAGAGTTGTCAGAACCTGACATTCATGGGTGGAATGAAGTTTGACCTGAGGGGGGGGGGGGAGGAGGAAGAGACTGTACAGAAATGTTGAGAACAGAGAAGCAATATATTACACAATATGGGTTTCATGTAATTATAATCAGGGGAATAGATGGATGTACGTATGTATTCTCCATTGACTTGGGAAGAATATGAAAATAGTATATGTGTCTCATGACTCAGGAGGACCTGAAACTTGAATTCTCAACGAATTGGGGAAAATCTTTCAATGACATCAAATTCCTCCATAAGGTAGAGAGTGGAACCATGACAACTGCATCTGTGAATTGAAATGGGGTAGTTTCAGATGATTAATCACCTTTCTGGTATACTCATCAATCTTCCTCTCTCTCTCTCTCTCTCTCTCTCTCTCCTCTTTCTTTCATTATCCCACCTATTCTTTGCTTGCCAACTTCCTTATTCAGCCCTTGGTTCTTGTTCGAGGATCTCTGTTTGATCTTCGGATGCCAACACAGGTATCTTAAGAAAGAAATCCGTTGATCTCATGCAATTCAGTACAAGGAGAATATTCCTTCTTAGGCGGTACGTGAATTCTGATTTTGTAGTTGTTGTTTCATGTTTATCTGGAACTCTATTCTAAACCTTGGGGAGGCCATCAGTGAATGGTTGATTTGTGTTAATAGCACTTTGGGGAAGCCATCAGTGAGGGTTTGAATGTTGAAACTTCCCATATTTTAAGTCAACAGGAAATTAGGATTAGGGTTTCAGGTTTTGCCTTTTTGAAAAGTAAAAGAATGATGGCATCTGGGGTTCGACTGGTTCTGTATTGAGAGTTATCAGTGAGAGTTGGGAGTGGATTCTGATGGTTGATTTGGGCTGGGTTAGTGCTCCCCTAGATATGGTTTTCTAGGGTTTGAGTGAGATAATGGGGCTGCAAATTGGATCAAGTTTCCTACAGGACAACGGGGAGTACTGGAGTATTTGATAAAAAAGGAAGCTGTTTCTTGACTTTCTTCCCCCCCCCCCCCACCAAAAAAAAAAAAAAAAAAAGGAAAACCAAATCTCTAGGAATGTCTCTGTGGAAGGCCGGGGCTTTGAACTGTTAGAGGATTAGAAGAAGAAAACGAGGGGTTAGGGCTTGGAGGTGATTCAACTTGCAGTTTAATGAAGGACTGCAGGTTGAATATTCAAAGATATTCTTGACCTGAAGTCAGCAACGTGAAGGATGCCTTTGAAGGAGATGGAGCCCAACAGCTGGGGGAGAGATGGAAATCCAATGGAGGGGTACGGATAAACTGAGCATCTCTCACAAGGCTAAAGAATACTCAAAGATGAAAATTCTTGTTCGTCAATTGATTGCAATTATTGCCCCACCGAAAAAAAATTTATATAGAAGGCATGAAAATAGACTCCACTAAAAAGGAAATGCCGAACTTGATCCTTAACCTATTAGTTAACGGAGACAAGGAAACTGAAATATTTGTCCTCCTTAAGTCTTGTCTAGAAGACATAGACTCATACGTTAAAAAGGAAGCGTCCAACCCCATCCTTAAGCTATTATGTGACTTAAACAAAGAAACTAAAATCGATTCAGAATGAAGTCCTAATACAGCCCCATCAAGCACTTAGAAGAAAACTATGAATATCTCTAAGATAAAATTGAATCTTAAAACAATTGGAACACAAGTAAAAACACAGTATTAAAACCTTATTTTGTATGCAACGTAATTCAACCTATTTTAGTCTCTTTTAGGTCACCTGTTACAATTAAAGTCTTTGGGATCAAAAGCACATGTATAGGAAGGACGCTAGACCTACTTATTAAAGTAAGCCTCTTTTGATGATGCAACTGCTTCAGTTTGCTTTTCTAAAATGTGGTGTTCTTTGAAAAAATAAGTGGCCTGAGTATGTTGGCCTTCAGAGAATTACCAAGTTCTTGTATTTTTATTTGTTGCCTGGAAAATAATTTTCTTGAAGTATAAAGGACTACAAGAAATTTCTTCTGTTCTGCATTGCAACATTGTTTCTGATCTTGTCAACTGCAAAGTAACATTATTATGGAATTAGTAACGTAAAGCTTTTTACTTTCATGCGTTAAAATAGTTTCTAGAGTAGTTATAGATTTATTCTTTAATGACTTGGTTTTTTTCTCATCATTATGACGTTCGTATGAATCTCTAAGCACATACCTTTAAATAATTTGATGATTTATAGGTTGTTCATTTCCGTTCTCTAGAGAAGCCCAAGGAGGATGATTTTTGTCTCGAGCTGTAAGCATTAATGAATATTTCTTTGGCTTTTACCACAATTTTTGACTGCAGGTGAACTTGTTCCAGAATACATGGTTTTTTTGTCTTCTGATCTACTTTTTTCTTTTTTCCTCCTTGCGAAATTGTTAGATCAAAGCTCAACACGTATGATGATGTCGTGGAAAGAGTTGCTCACCAACTTGGATTGGATGATCCATCTAAAATTAGGCTTACTTCTCATAATTGTTACTCTCAGCAGCCTAAACCCCAGCCAATTAAGTACCGAGGGGTGGAGCATTTGTCAGACATGCTGGTTCACTACAATCAGGTAGGTCATCACCCTTTGGAACCTGATTCTTTTTGAGAGTTTTGTTTCCTTTTTAGCTAACTATTTAATGACTCCCTTCTTTCAATGGATTTTCCCCCAGACATCTGATATCTTGTATTATGAAGTATTGGATATTCCTTTACCTGAATTGCAAGGTTTGAAAACTTTGAAAGTTGCTTTTCATTCAGCCGTAAAGGATGAGGTCAGTAAACAGTTCCTCATGGTAATTGTCTAATTTGTTTGGTTTTCTGAGGTTTTGCTCATTACATTAAAATTTTCCTATCATTCTCAGGTTGTCATTCACAGTATAAGACTTCCAAAACAGAGCACTGTGGCAGATGTGATTAATGACCTAAAAACTAAGGTGAGATGCTTTCTTCCTGTTTGACATTTTTTTGTTTCTTTTTTCACTTCTAGCTTGTTAATGCTATAATCTTTTTGCTTGACTGCTTGATCCATTACTAATGGGGTAAATGTTGCTTCATGATTGATTAGTTTATGGAACTCTATTTTTCATTCAGTCAGCAAGTTTTCTACTTGTATTTTAGTTTTCTTTTAGATGTAGAAAGCAAACCTACTTATGTGACTCACTATGGAGCAGGTCGAGCTGTCTCATCCCAATGCAGAACTCAGATTACTTGAAGTTTTTTATCACAAGATCTACAAGGTATGTGTTAAAACTATTTAAGTAGATTACAGTGAGAGACAACCTCTTACATTTTAAATGAGAAAGGTGTGATTAGCGTTTTTAAATCTGGCAAAAGGTGACAGAAAAATTTTGCTGTAGATTCCTTTGGGTCAGTTTCTAACAGCTATTAAAGTTAATAGATGACTTCAAGGCCATGTCGTAATTTGGCTGTAGGTTTCATTCTTATCTGGTGAATAATTGTTAAATAACAATCTTGCAGATCTTTCCCCCTAGTGAAAAAATAGAGAACATAAACGATCAATACTGGACATTGCGGGCTGAGGAGGTAACTATATTTGCCAGTGAGGCATATTGTTGTAGCTGCTTTATTATTGCATAAGTATATGTTGCGTGTGTATGTACGTTCATAAAGAAAATGCGTTCTAATGTCTGTTATATTCGTTCTTATGTTTGTGTTCAATTTTAAACATCATGATGAATTCAGTCCTGTGCCTGTACTCTAGAGTTTATTGGAATGATTCATGCTGAACTAGACCCTTCATCTCCCAAGACCTGTTACGGCGACCTGCTTAAACTGAGTTCTTGGATAATTTGAACTTACTGTCGAATTAATGGTTATTGGAAACTTCTGAAACTTCAAATTTTGTCCTGAAATGGTGAACAGAAAGAAATGCTATGATTCTGAGAGTAGTTGTTGTCGTTGTGTTCTTTTTTTCTTTTTCTTTTTCTTATAGTTTCTTTATTTAGGAATCATGAAACATGAAATCCTTTTTTTTTTTTTTTTTGGGGGGGGGTTGTTATTGGTTCTGGATGTTTTTTTTTAACATATTGGAAGCTTTAAAAGGGCAATTTTATTAGCATGTACTCATCTTGCCTATGTGGTGGTTAATATGGTAACTGAGTTTGGAGTCATCCTAACCTACCATTATGACATGAAATTGATGGTTTTGTGCGATTGAAGGTACTGTTGAAAGTTGTACTAAGGCTTGGTTGTTGTTACAGGTGCCTGAAGAAGAGAAGAACCTTGGTCCTCATGACCGCTTGATTCATGTTTACCATTTCACAAAAGATACTTCCCAAAACCAGATGGTAAAAATTTTAGATTAGATTTTTATGTCATTACCATTTTTTTTGGGGTTGAAATTACCATTGTTGAAAGTTTTAAAGCATATGCAGACTGATGGTTGTTACTATTCATTCAATGAATATGCCAATTTGCTCTGATGAATTATTTTAATTTTTGGGTTTCAACAGCAGGTTCAGAACTTTGGGGAGCCCTTCTTCCTAATCATTCATGAAGGAGAAACTTTAGCTGAAGTTAAAGTGCGTATACAGAAAAAGTTGCAGGTTCCAGATGAGGAGTTCAGTAAGGTATTTCTTTTATTTTATTTACTTATTCATACTAATATAGACCGAGATCATGAAGGACCTAGCTCTAGGCAGGATCATCTAGAATAGAGCTCAGTTCTGTTGGATTATATGCTAGAATGGGCTCGTATAGTACCACTTGAAGAGGATTTGAACAGCCCAAACTTTTGTGCCGATACAACCCTGCCTTGGTAATAACCGAGAGTCCTTGCTGTATCACATGTATTTTACTCTTGTTGGAGGCCTACCTGTGGATGGTGATCCAGAGCCTTTGGTCTGCTTGATTTGGGCGCTAGACTCTCGTCACGAATGGATGTTCAAGTGGCATATATGTTGAGATTTTTTTTTTAAATGTTTGCTTACTCATGAGAAACTAAGCCTCACAGCCCAAACTTTTTTGGTTGGAGATGAAACCGTAGTCTAATCATTAATTTCTTTGCATGTGCCTGCAATATTAGAAAAATAAATTTCATCTGTCAATTGTGTCCATTATAGAAATATTTACCTCTGGTGCAGTGGAAATTTGCATTTTTGTCATTGGGTCGTCCCGAGTATCTTCAAGATTCTGACATTGTATCCAGTCGTTTTCAGGTAGGAGTATTTGAGATCTGTGAATATAAATAGTACTTTTTGCTAATTCATCATTCTCTTCCTGACGGCTTTTTAATTCCTGTTTTCAGAGAAGAGATGTCTATGGAGCCTGGGAGCAATACCTTGGACTGGAACACTCTGACAGTGCTCCTAAAAGGGCTTATGCAGCTAGTCAGGTAAGATAAAAGTATAAATTCTGTCATCTTATTTTCTACATTGATTATAGATTCTCTTTGCGGCAATCACCATGGTTAATTTCTGATGACGTGGGGAGATGGTATGGAGTACACATTTTCCTTTTTTCTTTCTTGCATATGTGATTAAATAGTGTAAGAGTGAAGCAGGTACTCCAGGGATTCTGTAATTATAGTAGAATGACGATGTTTACAATTTTGCAGAACCGTCATACATTTGAGAAGCCGGTTAAAATCTACAACTAGGTAAAAGCTGACGAACCTCAGCCAAAGCACTGGCTGAACCCTATAGCCTTCTGTGCCATGTGTTAGTGTGAAAATGGGGAAATGTAAAACGAGAAAAGAGAGGAGTCCAAAAGGAAAACAGAAATCGAAAGAAAGCCACCATCGATGTGGCGTCTGCAGGGTTTGGTAGCTGATTTTGTAGCTTATGTATTCTTTTTTCCAGCATGGGTGGGGGGAGAGACTTCCCTAATACGGTGTGTTACTTCTGGCATCGGTGACAACCCCCTCAAGTTCGCATTTGCTTACTTTTCTCTTCTGATCTTTACTGAGGGTCTCTCTTGTCATGCACGAGGTTAGTGACCATCATCATTTCCAGTGTAATTTAGCAGTACATAAGAAGATTTTGCACTAGGGTGTATACAGGGTATTATAGTTCCCATCATGTTGACATTTTTTTTAAAGGTCTCCTTTGACCCTGTCATAGACGCTGTCTTAGCTGATTCAGGGGTTGTACAGTGGTTCGTTGATGCCGCTGGTTCTTGCCTTTCAGTTTGTGTAAAAGAAAGTACCTTTACCTCCAGTTCTCGTCCAAATGTAAGATTTTCTTATTCGTCACACTTGGCTTACTGGAACATGAATTTGTGTAGAATGTTATTAATGGTTTAGGACCTTGGCAGTTGGCATTGGGGGTTTGAACCGACACCAGGAGACAAAATGTTATTAATGGGGAGTTGGGTTTGCACCGATACTCGAACATAAAGTGTCTGTGATATTTATTAATTTCAGTACAGCTGTGTTTCGCATCCAGATTGGTCTGTGCGGGGTGGGACACGTAAAAGGGGTATAAGCTCAGTTTTAATGCGCAGCACTGAGCTGCAGATGGCCACGGTCTCCCTGACTGGTTGAAGTGGACCACTAGTTTGCATTTTTTTTTTGTGGGTTGCAGGTAGGTATGGATGAGAAAGTTATTAAAAATATATATATATATAATAAATAAATAAATTGGGTGGTCGAGATTTTACCCTCAACCATCCATTCCATTTCATTCTTACCGTACACAATTCAGTGCTATACATTAATTGTGTAACACGGAAGCCTTCATCCATCCCGTAAAAGGAGGGTAGGTTGGGTGGCTGATAAGTCTATTTTTGACTGGTTTAGAGGGTAGAAAGGGGAGGATGTTATAGTAGAGGATTATTTGGATTTTTTTTGTTGGTTTAAGTGGTTTCCTTGGGTTCAATCTCCTTACCCGTTGCAAGGGGAGGTAAATGGGAGATGGAATTTGTTCAAAATATAAGTCAAGACTTGGCAGTCTATGCGGTTTGGGAGTTCTCATATGTTTTAGTCCAATGATAACTGAGAGAATGGTGATCTTGTTGGATTCTACCGTGGCGTGGCGTGGCGTAATGGTGGCAGCTTCTTGCGTAAAGGTTGACCAAGGAAGTCTCAGGTCGATTTACCATGCCCTGACCAGTATTTCTATAACCCGAATGAGAAAGGAGATGACTAGCAAAAGGTATATGGTGCTTTATACTTGGATCGACATGATAACAGGTTTGTTTCTGATGTCCCGATCAGCCTATTCGCGGGTGTTACTGAGTTCAAAATTCTTCTTTTTGGTTAGAAACGATTGGAAAAGCTCCCATGAAGGGATGAACGTCAGTGGCAAATGTGGACTTCATCGAAAATTGGGGTTGGCGTTTATTCCTTTCAAATTGCTTTTTCAAAAGATCGGGTTTCGTTTGGTTGAGCCCTGCTTACAAACAAGGTTTAATGTGTCAGCGATATATTGCCATGTCCTGTAGGCGACACGAAACTTCCATCAGAAATGATATATGCTATAGGTCGACAATATATCGTTGAGAAATCGACGATATATTGTTGACGGTCGATTTTACCAACGCCACTCCCACCTAACCCATTGTTGGGTGTTGTTGTTGTCCACGATTAATGATTTTTTCTTTTTGAACAAAATAGTGATTTTTCCTTTATAATGTTGTTAATTTTAGGGGTTAAAAATGTCAAAGGAATCGAAACTTTGTGGATGCAAAAAATCTCCGCTGGGAGACTCACCCACCACAGCCAGTTGTGTGACATGGGTCGAACACCGGATTAGTCAGGGCAAAGCCTTGCAAACCGGGGTTGGCAACAAAAAAAATGTCAAAGGAATGAAAATTTACTATTTTGACTAATTTTGTAACCTAAAGTTAGCTTCAACTAATTTAATTTTGTTAAGTGAAATATTGAGTGATTATTTTTGTAAAAAAAATTAAAAAATGGTTAATCATTTAATTTTCCCTTCCTGTTTTTGGGGTTTATAACTTTCTCTTTTCACTGATTGATTGATGGAATCTCCCACTGACAGGTTTTCACATCTTTGAAGAACTTAAAATAATGGTTTCTCCTTCAGTTTCTAGAAACGGGCAAGTCCAATGCCGCGCTGAGTTTTCACATCTTTGGAGAACTTTTCACATCTTTGGAGAACTTAAGAAAGAGAGATAATGGGGTCTTTCAGTTTTGGAAGAGGCCAATTCTTTTTTCCATTAATAGATTATGAAGAAAATTAAGCACAAAGAGCACTATTTTATTTAGTCTTCCATACATTGCCCAGAAAAGGAAAAAAGAAAAGAAAAGGTTAAACTGTAGTGCTACTTCACAACGAACGGTACGATGACCCTCTAATTTATTTATTCACCACACCACCTTAAGGATTACTGGATGACATCTCTGCGAAAATCCAAACAAAGAGAAGAAAACCGTAAGAAATGAGACCTGGCGATCGATTTGGAACCCAAAATTAAAAGAGAAAAGAAAATGGAAGTTGGCAGAGATCTAATACGCTAACCGTGTACCTCAGTAAATCATGATAAGGGAAGTAGGGAAACGATCGATCGATCTAGTCGCTGTCGCTGCTGCTGCTGTTATATATGGCCGTCGTGCTCATGACCTTCCTTCTTCTTCTTCTCTCCCTCCTTGCCTTCATGCTTCTCTTCTCCGACGTGGATTTTGTCCTTCAATTTCTCCATCAACCCCACTGTTTCCTTCTTCTCCTCCTCCTCTTGGTGGTGCTGATCCATTGTGTGCTTGTTCTTGTGATATTCTTTCTGCTTGTTCCCACCATGTGAAGGGCACTACCCAGTATTGTATCACTTTGGTTAATGTATTTTAGTGTAATTCAATGGAGAGACGTATCTCGATGTATCATGTATCATATCGGTTGAGTCAAATATGAATACGACTAGTATCTAATGGTATCTTGAGATACTTTAAAGACCAGAGTTTGACACCTATTATTACCGTATAATTTCTTGCCTTTCAGGTCAAGCTGGCAGTAAAAGCACAAGTAAAAGCACAGATAAACTCTATCTATTAACTACCCCTTAAAGCTGCATTTGCTTGTTGGAAGAAAGGTGGAGTGGAAAAATAATTTTTTTTAAAGAGTGTGATTTGTTTGATTGCTTTGGATGGGAAAGCTCATCTAATGAAGTGGCATACTAATTTTTCCACCCACGCCTTTTTAAAATTCCACAAAATATATATAATTTTATGAAAAAATGTAAAAAATTAAAAAATAAGATCTCCAATAGAGGGTTAGTGGAGTGGTTGAGAACCTCATCTCTTAGAAGAGAGGTTGTGGGTTCAATTCTTACTGAGCCAGCATATGTAATATTCACATTCCCAATTTCCTTGTATATAAAGCGCCCCACATTTAACATTTTCCCACAAAATTCTTTCATTTCTTTTCCTTATGTCTCACCCGTTACAAACCCAACCGGAAAAAAAAAAAACATTAAGTCATTTTTTTTGAGCAAATTGCACTAGCACCCCAAAATGAAAGCCTAAATACACTGACACCCCACTTTATGTATAAAAAATACATAAGTCCTATTCTATTAGAATGGTTATTACTTGGTTATTCATATTTTTATAAATACTATTATACCCTTGACCAAGGAATGAAATCTTGGACGAGATCGGTTCGGGCTTCTTGTTCTTCTAGTTTCTCCCCTCAATGGCAAATAATCCATCATCTTCACTCTTCAGCGTCGCTTGTTAGAGAGAAGCTGGATTTAGAAAGCTCAAAACTAGATTCGTTGTCTCTGCTCGCCTGCGGTCTCTCTCTCTCTCGTTGTGCGCTGTGGAGAGGTCTCCCTCTTATTCTCATGTGCAGAGATTTAGCGATTTGAGGTGGAGATGGTGACTGGCGTTGATTTCAGGTGGAGGAGTGCAGTGACGGAGAGGTAGGTGCCGACTGTGGCGGTGACAAGCGAGATTTCAGCAATTTTTCGCTGATTCGTTCGCGATTTTCCGGTGATTTCCGGCAATATCCAGGAAAAATCGCTTTCGATCTCTTTTATATATCCCTTTCTTTTCTCACTTTCCCTCACTGCAATTGCAACTTTTCTTCTCTGATTCAGAGCAGATAAAAAAACCCAACATTTTCCTCTCTTCAATCTTCCAATTCAGGACCAAAAAAAAAAAAAAAAAATCTTCCAATTCATACTCTGTTCCACTACTTATAGAGAGCAATTTCAAGTTTACGAAGATGGGTTTCTCTAGTTTCGTGGCTATCGTGTTGGTATTGGGTTCGTTGTTGAGTTCTTCAATTGCTCAGGCACCGGGATCTGCTCCCAGACTCGCTCCTGTGGCTGCTCCAACAACTCCAGTTCCTGTTTCTGCTTCTTCGGCTCCGGCTCCGGCATCGACGGTTTCATCTGGGCCACCAGCACCTCCACCGGCACCTGCACCATCACCTTTCATGGCTACACCAACACCCTCTCTGTTCCTAATTCCTATAGCACACACAGTCCGAACCATTAACATTCTACATAGACCAAGAGGAAAAAAATAAGTTATTTTTCATGTTTTATGGAAAAAAAAAAAACCCCACAAAAAAAATTTTTTTGGGGGGAAAAACCTTTTTTTTTTTTTTGGCCCGCTATATTATTTCAATAATAATTAAAGCATGTTATGAATACAATCGCGGAGCGTTACCGTAGTGTGTTCTTGTTGTAGATCCTCCCTTTGCTCTCCCTTGAATCTTCCGTAGCCTTTCACCTTTTTAGGATCCTTCGTTTGAGTGTTTGTGGAAACAATCTCAAACCCAAATATTGCGTGTGATGGCTACGGGGACCCAAGAAGCTATTTATAAAATAAAACCCTAACCTTTAACCACTCCCACAATAGTAAAGGTCGGTAATACCCCTGAATGAATATGGGCCCAGATAAATGGACTAGTGTTAGTTAAGCCCACAAAACCCAACAATCTCCCACTTGGGCTACACTAACACAAGTACCTTTACCTAAGTATTTGGCCATAATGCCCATAATCCTTCATCACTCAGAAAACCTGATTCAATCAACAAACAATTAATGTGAACGCCAGTAGGAGATGCTCCTCAATATACGGAACACAACTATCTGCCATTACAGTCATTAACAACTCGATGATATGAATCCTTGGGGTGCATACAAGAGTTAAAGAATGCAAAACCTTATGTGATCACAAAAGCATTCCCTCTTGTGGGTCTTTTCCTGATCAATGATCAGCCTACCTTGAATTACCTCATAGGTAGAATATTCAGATATTATAATTTGGCAAATCGCCATTGATCGATCTAACATTAATATCTGACTTTAGCAAAAAACCGCCCATTGGCATAACCGCCTGTGGCAAAACCGCCTATTGGCAAAACCGCCTGTGGCAAAATTGCTAACCAGGATTTAGGCTAAATACCGCCATAAATCAGAACCTTGGCTAAATACCGCCATAAATCAAAATCTGACCAGGATTTAGGCTAAATACCACCATAAATCTGAACCTTGGCTAAATACCGCCATTGTCATTAGAACATCAAATGTAGCAAATATAAATCTACATTATTTACCTTAATCATTAACACAAGATGAAAACAAAAGAACCATCTTATTAATGAATAAATTTCATAATGAAGTCAAAGAATGTTGAATAAAAATAAACAACAACTCCCACTAAATGAAAGTATCAAAAGATTCTAAGATACCCATACTGGAAACATGATTCTTAAAAACTCCCACTGAAAGAGCCTTAGTAAGTGGATCTGCCAGCATCTTATCAGTAGTGATATGTTGAATATCAATTTCCTCAGCAATGACTTTTTCTCTCACAAGTAGATATTTAATGTCAATGTGCTTGGAGTTCCCAGACCTCTTATTGTTCTTTGAGAAGAACACAGCAGAAGTGTTGTCACACCACATTTTTAAAGGCCTTGAAATCGAATCAACTACCTTGAGTTCAGTAATCAAATTTCTAAGCCACATAGCCTGTTTGGTTGCCTCATAAAGTGCCACAAACTCTGCTTGCATGGTGGAAGATGCTAGTATAGTTTGTTTTGCACTCCTCCATGAAACAGCTCCACCTCCCATCATAAAAATATATCCTGAAGTGGACTTTAGATCATCAGTGCAACCACCAAAATCTGAGTCAGAAAATCCTGTTATCTCTAGATTTTCACTAGCACTGTAAATAAGCTTGAAGTCTTTTGTTCTCTGCAAATACCGCATAACCTTTTTTGCTGCAGTCCAGTGAGCCACACCAGCATTCGACTGAAACCTTCCAAGTACGCTGACTGCAAAAGCAATGTCTGGACGAGTACATACTTGTGCATACATCAAGCTCCCTCAGCGAGCATATGGTTTATCATTCATCTGTGTCTGTTCCAAGTCATTCTTTGGACATTGATCCTTATTTAGTTTGTCCCCTTTGCTAATGGGTGCATCACCTCCTGAGCACTTCGACATACTAAACCTCTTAAGAGCCCTTTCAATATAAGCCCGTTGAGATAATCCAAGAAGTCCTTGACTCCTGTCTCTACTGATCTCAATACCAAGGACATATTTTGCTTCACCCATGTCTTTCATTTCAAAATTCTCTGAGAGAAATTTCTTGGTTTCATAAAGTAAGTTTGTGCTATTACTTGCCAAAAGGATATCATCCACATATAGCACCAAAATAATGAAACTTGCCCCTATTGATTTTTAGGTAGATACATTGATCAATGGGGTTCTCTATGAAACCAAAAGATGTAATTACTTGATCAAACTTCAGATACCACTGTCTAGAAGCTTGTTTTAAGCCATAGAGAGACTTCCTCAACTTGCAGACTAGATGTTCTTTACCCTTCTCCTCAAAACCTACTGGTTGCTTCATAAAAACTTGTTCTGTAAGGTCACCATTCAAAAAAGCTGTTTTCACATCCATCTGGTGCAACTCCAAATTGTAATGGGTGATAATAGCCATAATGACTCTAAATGAATCTTTTGAAGAGACTGGTGAAAAAGTTTCATTGTAGTCAACTCCTTCTCGCTGTGTAAAACCTTTAGCAACTAACCTCGCCTTGTAACGCTCCACCCTGCCCTGTGAGTCTGTCTTGGTCTTAAACACCCACTTGCATGCAATAGCTTTACAATTTTGAGGTAGTTCTACAAGATCCCATACACCATTATGACTAATGGATTTCAATTCCTCTTTCATTGCTTCCAACCATTTGTCTGCTTTACAGTGATTAACTGCCTGTTGAAAATTGATTGGGTCTTCTTCTCCTCCTATGTCATATTCGCATTCATTCAGATATACCAGATAATCTGAACTTAATGGAGTTTTACGAGTCCTGGAGGACCTTCTAAGTGGTTGAGTTGCAGGAAGTGGTTGAGCTATAGGAACTTCTGCATTCGCTTCCACTTCTTCAGCAAGAACTTCTGCATCAAGAGGATTATCTTCCATGTTGGAAGGGGATTCACTAGGTATGTCTTCAAGAGGTGGTGGTCCTGCGTTGGGGTTGGCGGCAATGGCTTGCTCATCAAACACGAGGTTCCGAGGATTAGAAGAATCTCCACAAGACTCGAAAAATTCAGCATGGATGGTTTCAATAATATTTCTTCCAACCGGGCAATAGAATCTGAACCTTTTGATCTTTCTCGGGTACCCAACAAATGGCGCTCATCGTCTTTGGGTCCCACACCTTCGATGAACATTATAAATTTTGGCTTCACTTGACAGCCCCAAATTCGCAAGTGTCGAGCTTGGTTTTCTTCCAGCCCGAGTTCATATGGAGTCTTGCATACTGCTTTACTTGGTACTCTATTCAAAACATACACGGTTTTGAGTGCCTCACCCCATAATGATTCTGTAGCATTGCTCATCATAGATCGACCATGTCCTTCGAGTTCTATTTCTTCTTTCTCGCAACACCATTTTGTTGAGGAAAACCCGCATAGAATATTGACGAACTATTCCATGTTCTTGAAGGAAAAGGGCAAATGGTCCTAGATGTTGTTCGTGTCTCCACTTCTTCCATAATATTCTCCACCCCTATCGTCTCGTCTTTTATTTGCTTCAGTGAAAAAGTTCTACTTCAGCCTTGAAAATTTTGAAGTAGTCCAAAGCACTAGACTTTTCGAAAGAAGGTAAATGAATCCATATCTTGACCAATCATCTATAAAAGTTAAGAGTATCGCTTGCCACTAAGAGTGGGTACTGAAATGGACCACGATGTCGATGGATCGATCTAACACCGATGTGCTACAGTGGCTTCTTTCTTTCTACTAATGGTCATCTTCCCTTGGTGCAATCATCGCTCCCAATTCATCGATGTCGAATGTCTAGTATCCCTTGTTTCACTAGTCTTCAATCCTTTTCTTTGCAATGTGGCATAACCTTCTATGCCAAAGAGTTGCTGAATTCCCATTGTCAAGCCTTCTTTTTATCCCAACATTCATTACCCAAGACTCTTCGCAATCAAGTCTATACATATTATCGATTATACCCGAACCATAGACTACTGAATCTTTTAAAATAGAAAATCCATTGCCATTAAAAATAATGGAAAAATCGTCTTGGCCATTTGGCTCAATAAGATTCCTTCTCATGGTGGGAATGCAAACTACATTTTTCAATATGATAGAATTTTTAGAATTCAAAACTAGCCTAATATCTCCAATGGCTTCTCCGCTACACGTTCTCCATTTCCCACGAACACGTTCACTTCATCCTTGCTGGTTTCCCTTCTTAGCAACCCCTCAAGGATGGTGACTGATTGAAGAACCGTCTAACCACCATGAGTTTAGAGGGACATCTATTAAACAAGATTCAAAACGACTAGTGAAAATTCATACCGATTTCCTTTCTCTAGAAAAGCCTTCCTTTTGTAACAATCTTTCTTGAAATGGCCTGGTTTCTTACACCTATGTACTCGATCCTTTTTCTGAATTTTGCTCCTTTGAAATCCTTCACTTTGTTGAAATCCTTTCCTTTCTTGAAATCCTTTCCTTTCTTGAAATCCTTTTTCTGGTGGTTGATGAACTTCTTGTGGGATTTCAGGAGAAACCCTTCTTGTAAACAAGATTCCCTCTACCTTGTTTCTTAAGGTTATTCCTCTTGAGTTACTATAGTAACTACTTGATCCAAGCTCCATTTCATCGTGCCATTATAGTACTTCTGCTTGTTGGTGAATCCAGATGATGTTTACCTAAAATCATCATCGAAATTTATACCTAGCCTTTGATCCGATTTCCCAAAGATATCAAACTTAGTATATGGTCTCTAACATTACCTTCCCAGTGAACTTGGTAGTGGTAAGAGTAGAAATCAAATCTCCACCGCTTTCTTAGAAGAGTCAAACTTGCCTCGATGGCATCTGTATTCTTTTGCCTTTCTCTTTGCCCTACACTGTTCCTAGTACTTTCGATGTGCTTCATTCCTCCTTTTTGTTTGTCTTATTCCAAAGGATCTTCTTTTTCTCTTGTGGATTTTCAATTTCAACTCTTAGTTCATGAGGCATATATCCCACTCTCTTAAACACAGTACTCTAAATCTTCTTCCCACCTTTTGAAATTATCTCCTGAGTTTTGGAATATCGGAGAAATTGGAAGACATCTTGATGGTACTAAATGACATATAATTATCAAAAATCAATCTTAGGCATGCATTTAATAATAATGACAAAATATACACTCAAATAAAGAAAAAATCCATCATTCTAGTAGGTTACCGATCCCTACATTTCAACCTTTGGGTTGAGAATCACTATCCCCTTACAATTTGCATTACCCAAATATTCAACTTTGAAGTGCCCCACCTTTGGGTTTGGTACTTCTAGTCATCATATTCCTTTAAAACATGTGCATTATCATACTTTGATGATACACCTTTGGGTGACATCATCAAATTTACTGCAGAATTATATATACCATGGATCACAAAATATCAAGATAAAAATTATATTTTACCACTTTGGTGGATTCCATATAATTCTATCATGACATTATATAATCCTTTTTGCGTAATTTAAAAGAGATTATTTCAATATGCAGAAATGCACAATCAACACTGAATAAATAAATAAAACTTTAATGGAGAAACCAAAACACGAAACCAACTAGAGATCGTTGATGTACATAATTGCTATCCGATCACAAAAGTTAAATTTTAAATTTCAAAGTTTCCGAAGAAACTATAAACCCTTCAGGTTAAATTTCAAAAGTTAATTGTACAAAAGTTAAATGATTCTCACCTTTTTAGGGTAAACAATAAACCCGTTTCCAAAGAAACTATTATTATGATTTTAAAATTCTAAGTTGAAGGTACATCAGCTTTTTATAACTGTAAACCCAATTTCCTATGAAAGGTTTCTTTTAAAATTTAAAATTCTAAAGTCAAATATACTCCACCTTTTTAGGTAACAACCCACGAGTCGCCTTAGGCCCTTCCTCCGTGAGAGGTGCGTGTTTCCACAGGTTTTAGAAAATTTAAAATCTCTCTTTTTCTGCCCTCTGGGTCTTCAATGGTCGCTTTGTTGCTCTAGATTTGCAAGCATGGTGATTGAGTGACCCGACATTTAACAGTCACGCAACCCAATTTTCATATATGTCAGAAGCAACTAGCAACAGAACAAAAAGGTGAAAACAGTCACGCATCATCTCATGGGTAAAAATCCACTGAAGTGGGAATCCTTAATCGGATGAACAGAAAGCCCGAAGGCCGTTCCCATCCCGTCGAGGAGATGTCAATCGCCTCTCATTTTAACGAAAAATCCATTGTGAGAACATCAAGACAAAGATAAAGAAATCAATTTCTTTGTCATTATCTCTCTACACGGAAGCGTGATTCTCCAAACCAAAAACGTATTTGTGGAACGTATGAAAAGAGACAGCAGATGCATGAATTAAGGTTTCAATTAACACATGCAAATCTAGGGTTTCAATTAAAACATGGATTTTCCCTTTGGATCTGTAGTGCTGTAGTGCTGAAACAAATCAACATTACACCCAGCTAATTATACAATAGAAATAAAAAAAAATTCATAACCTTCAATTATTATAGGAGAAAAAAAATAGCTCGGATGCCAATTGTTGGATCCACCAGGATCTATATTATTTCAATAATAATTAAAGCATGTTATGAATACAATCGCGGAAGCGTTACCTGTAGTGTGTTCTTGTTGTAGATCCTCCCTTTGCTCTCCCTTGAATCTTCCGTAGCCTTTCACCTTTTTAGGATCCTTCGTTTGAGTGTTTGTGGAAACAATCTCAAACCCAAATATTGCGTGTGATGGCTACGGGGACCCAAGAAGCTATTTATAAAATAAAACCCTAACCTTTAACCACTCCCACAATAGTAAAGGTCAGATACCCCGAATGAATATGGGCCCAGATAAATGGACTAGTGTTAGTTAAGCCCACAAACCCCCCCCCCCCCCCCCCCCCCCGCCGGGGGGGGGGGGGGGGGGGGCGCTCCCCTTTTTGGGGGGGGGTGGGGGGTGTGCCGGGGGGGGGGGGGGGGGGGGGGGGGGGGGGGGGGGGGGAGAGCAAAAGGAGAAGTGTAGTGTTTCCCCCCCCCGGGGCGCGGTCCCTTTCCTACCTCCCTCCTCTCTCCCCCCCCCCCCCCCCCCCCGCGCCGCCCCCCCCCCCCCGTGGCTGGTGTTTGCCGCCCCCCCCCCCCCCCCGCGCGCCCTCCCCCCCCGCGCGGGCGAGACCATTCCCCCAAAACCGGGAAAAACCCCGAAACCCCACCGGCAGAAACTTTGATGGGGTTGAAGTTGCCATGGATTTGTCTGGTTCAACACGTAATAATGTTCGCTGGGTTTGTTGGTTAGGCAACAGCAGGAGGCGCCAACCAACCACGCGGCCATGAATTTCGATTTTAACATGGGTATTTTTAGAATTAAAAAAAATTTAACATTGAGTTAACAGTTTCACTAACGGAATGGACTAGTGTGTTTATTGAATTGGGGTGTCTGTGTTTTTTAAACATAAAGTGGGGTATCAGTGCTTTAATGTTTCCATTTTGGGGTGTCAGTGCAATTTGCTCTTTTTTTTTCTGTTTTTTTTATACATTTTCACAAAATTTCACATATTTTATAAAATTTTGAAAAAACATGGTATAAGAAAATTAGTATATCACCTTACCATACAAGCTTCTTTAAATTTAAAAAAATTTTACCAAAAAAAATAATTTAAGGAAGCTTATCTTTAATTTTTTTCACCCAATAAACTACACAAACCACACTTTTAGAATTTAATAAAATTTTTAATTCTTTTATAAACTTTTTCCCACATCTTTTTTAACACACCTCACCTTTATCCTAGCAAACAAACGCAGCCTAACGAAATTTACACCCCCCCCCATGTGCTGTTAGTCTTTGTTAACAAAAGAAAACTGGTATTTTAAAGTTACATATGGCCTTTTTCAACAAAAAGATGAAGTGGCGAAAGTGGGTGCAGTAAATATAAATCCTGTGAAGAGAGGAATTTGAGTAATGTGTAGTTTCCATTTCTTATCCTTGAAGTGTACGAGCTTGGGACAAGAGTTAGAATATTGCAAACAATTCAGTGTCGGATCAAAACTTTAAAAACAGCAACTTCCACAGGAAAAGCGAGATTGCTTCAGTCCTGCCCAAGACTGCCATATGAAATTTTGGATGGTTGAATTCAAAATTTTGATCAAAATTTCGATCTGACCGCTCAGATTATTTTATATGACAGTCCTAAGCATTAAATCACAGGACTGAAGGCTGAAGCAAAGTTATACTTCGACAAAAAAAAAAAAAAAAAAAAAAAAAAAAAAAAAAAAAAAAGCAGCAGCAGCAAAGTTATAGGAAAAGGGGCTAGATTGCCTTTGTACCTCTAAAACCCTGCAATAGGTCCCTTGTGCCTTGGGACGCTCTTTTTTCTCATTTTTTTTTCTGAGAAGCACAAGAAGAGCACAAGGCTACCATACAAAGATCATCGAGCCACAGAGAGGAGAGCGGCCAAAGAGTCTTGACTTGAGATGCTTCTTACATCCATGTAAATCATGGTCTTTCTTCTTCTTCTTCTTCTTCTTCTTTTTTTTTTTTTTTTGGGAGGGGGGGGGGTGTTTGACATATAAATCATGGTCATCAACGTAAGCGTACAGTCAGAGGGAATGTTAACTTCCATATCATTAAACAAAGGAATGAACTTCTTACGAGTAAAGGAATTGAGTAGTTTCTCTATGCTCACATTGATTCCATATCTCATAATCCCCAATTTCAACTATAATCCTCTTTTTCCTGTATTTATACGTCTAAGTGCCACATACAGAAGGAACAAATGATCTAAGAACAAATATCAAGATACACATACAACTGGTGATCTCGTATGAAATTTAATCTACAGGGCTTCCCCATACCTCACCTGATTGCTCCAAGCAAATTTGCACCACCAAGCTTTGCACCCACCAAATGCTGGGTATAACAAACACAAAATAGGATTGAGATTCCAGAATAATTTTTATCACTAAAAAATGTGAAAAGGGCAAAGGGGCATTTTGGACAAAATACATATATTGACATTGTAAAATGATATGAAACAGGCGAGATAATAATTGCATATATAGGAAATGATAAGAAAAAAAGTCAAGTGTAACTATTGTAGCAAGAAAACAAATTCAAGAAAGACAATAGATTTAGTGGCATCTGGCTGATGAATACAGGGAGATGACTAAATGTAGCAAGGTTTCTTGTGAGCTACCCGACCATTGCTAGGATTTTTGTTCACGCCTGCGCGGATATCATCCGTGTAGAGGTGGACACGCGACACTTGTTAACCCAAACTTTCAACGGTTAAGATTAGCACCCAAAACTTTAAGTTTTAAAAATTATATTTATCAACCCTAAAAATTCTAAATTTACAAAATGAGACCAATTTATTTCGAAGACAGAAGAGACATTGGAAACGGAAGCGAAGTGGAGATTTCTTGTCCATTCTTGAAATACAAACTTCTCTGTTTTTCCTTTTTTCTTTATGAAAGGCAATTGGGATGGATAAGGGTTTGCTGTGTGAAAAATAAAGTGAAGAAAACTAAGATTACAATGAAAATTTTGGATATTGTGTCATCAGCGTGTTCTACTGCTCCTCACAGATTTGAATGAATAGATTCCAAAACATCAAAACCAAGTGAAGAGAGTAAGAGAGAGAGTGATAGCATTAACATCAAATTTATTTGCCTCATGGTGCTCAATTCAGTAATTTTATGACTCCTCACTCACCGATCTTTGTTTTGAACCAGTAAAAAGTTAAAAACTTATGGGTTCTCATTATGTGGGAACTAAGTTTCAGGAATCATTCCAATGCGGTGTGAAGATTGTGGGGATTTTTCTCCCTTCAAAGAGGATGGGTTCTTTGTTTGACTCGTATAGAGTAGCAGAACCTCAAAACTGCAGCAGGTGGATGGATTGATGAAGAAGAAAGAGATCAATCGAACTATGGTGGCGACAAGGAAGGCAAAATCATCCAACTAGGGGTTCAGCTTTGAAGAAAATGGACTGGCTAACATAGAAGGAAGAGAGGGTTAAGGTTTAACTCTATCAGAATTGCCTTTTCGTTTTCCCCAAATTTTGGTCTTACTTGTGAATTCACTCTCACCAAGGACGTCTGTTTGTAAATTTAAAAGATTCTTAAACACTAAATTTGTTCACACCGTCGGATTCTTTTAAATACACGTGTCACAATCCAGTGCCTGCGCGGATAGATAATCTATCCGCGTAGACGTGAACAAAAATCCCCGTTGCTAAGCTCTTTAAGGAAGACAGAAGAAGGCCGAAATGCAAACGGGAAGTGGAGTTTCGGGAGGCAGTGCTACAGATTACAGACATCAATCAACAAGGATGACTAATGACACCAATAGTTTTACGTGTCTGCTGATTCCAGGACAGGCAGAAAGGAGGCAGTTCCAGTAGGTTCGGCCAACCAGCTGAATCTCACAAAGAAACAAGAGATGGGGAAAGGAATCGGTTCCTTGTGCTCTAAAGCAGCTGCATCAGAGGCAGGGAGAGTTGTCTTTCAGGATATCACGGAGTATGAGGGAGCCTTGACACCAGTACAGTTGGTGATTATGATGATGATGACATTGAGGTGCTTCAACAGGATCCGCTGGCATAAAGGACTCGGGATACCAGACAGAGAAGGCTTAAGCAAGCCTGGGTGATGGCAAAGGGAAACTTGTGATGGGTCAAAGTTCATATTCTTAATAGCATCCCAAGTTCATATTCTTAATAGCATCCCACCTAATTTTTAATTAGGGACCAAGCTACTAGGTTATACCAGAAAGACTGGAAAAAAAAGGTTTTGTGAATTGCAAGAACCTAGGGAAAGAGGAGATAACCACAGGAAAGATTTGGCTTCAACAAACACTGTTTCTTCAAGTTCAATGACCAAGATCATGATTTAAGTTGAAGAAATCATCATATCCTCTTTCAGCATATCATCATCATCACAAAAGTAATGGAACAAGATTTTCAGAAAAATAAAGGCAAATGGAAGAAGGAAAGACAAGGGGGAACAAAAACAAGGCAGTAAGCAACAAAACAATAGCAGGTTTCCAATCAAAACAATCAGAAAATTGAGAGTGCAGCAGTATCTGAGAACAGTCAGCAACATCAAAGAGATTTGTTCAACAGTAATGCTATTGACTCAGACTGCAAAATCTGTACCATGGCAACAAATTGATAGCAACAGAACCCAGAGAGTTGGGATTTCAGCAATTGAAACCAATAGGTAGCAGGTACTTCACGAATCAATACCAGTAAGAGTACCAGAGGCATCAAATAAATCAGAAACCATGAGCAGTAATAAACTAGAAATCTTATTATCAGCAGTAGTAGCAGGTGCAGTTTCAAATAAATCAGCAGATGTGACCAAGGAAGGTTAAGGTGTCGCCCAAGCATCGCCTAGGCATCCTGGCTGTTTTTTGGGTCAAGGCAACCTGGTGTCACTTAGCTGCCTAGGCAACGCCTTTTTGCCTTGCTTGGTGTCACCTTGGTTTACATTGCCCTCTATTACCTCACCACGTTTTGTCGCCTTGACATCCTTGGATATGACATTGGTAGCCTTTTGTCAGAGACAAGAATTGAACGCAATATCAACCTACTTTGCCGAGAGGTGGTAGAAGCACAGTAACCTAGCCCAAACCTACTTAGATGAATCAGCAAGTTGTATGAAGGGACAAAGCAAGCAGATATGATGGAACCTCAGGTCTTCATCTCAGATTGAACACCAAAAACTGTTCTTCTTCTTCTCTTTTTCAATCTGTTAACTTTATAATCTGGAGTTGTGGACCGCAATCGCTAGCTATGGGGGAAAGACTGTCCTTAAGCTCTGTGCAATCTCTGACCAATATCTCTCACGTTCTTGCCCCCCCCCCCCTTCCATTGTTTTTTTTTGGATGAATACTTTTTTCCATTGTTATTCTGGTTTAGATTGCTACTATTCTCATATTTTCTTCATTGTCATTCCAGTTTTACATTGCTAATTGTCCAGAGTAACAGAGAAATAGAAAGAAACAGAATCAGTTTGTTCTAGATACTTTGAGAGTCTTCAAGGGATCTGTCATTTTACCTACAACAGCCTTGTGCTGCTATCTGTCTTCCTAGTTAGGTGTGCTCCCAACATGTGCTAGGACTGCCTCTCATCACGACTATCAACTATCAAGTATATGAAAAACTAGAACATGAGAGTTTCATTCCTCACGCTCTCATGCTTATGGTTCCTATTTCTGGGAAATTTTTCCCCCAAAGCTTTTTGGCATCACTGGGTACTAAATTTTTCTTGAAACTAGTCCGACGATACAGAAGTTTAAAAAGCAATAGAGAGCTTCCTACTCTTCAGCTAAATCTGAATACAGATCTATGGCTTTTGCAAAATGAAAACTCATGTAGCTCCGTTATCTTCTATTACATCTACAGGCCACATCACTCAGCCCCTCTATAATGTGAATATGTGATAATGAAGATGCACTCCACATTGTTTTCAATCCTGTTTTTCATAAAATTTCAACAAATTGATATCAACGTATGTCCCATTTGCGTAAGGATACAACTTAACATCATCAAGACTATTTGCATCTGATCTCACCAACAAAAATGCTGACATGCTCAGCTAACCTTTGGGCTGAGATCTCTTCCAGAGTCTTATCTACAAGCTGGTTCATGATTTCGTGCAATGCACTCTCCACCTTGAGGGGCAGTACTGACCTAATATCCTTTTTGAATTTTGATTATGGTGTAACCTAATACTATTTTTGCTTAGATCTCGTCTGACCTACAGATTACTGACATATTAGCCAAAGTCTTTTGGCCAAGAAAGAGAGATCCCACCTACAAATTACCAACATATTCAAGCCTTTGGGCTGAGATCTCTTTGATAGCCTTGTTGGCTAGCTGATTCACGCACTGCAATTACCACCTTTATTTTATTTTTTTTGGTTGGGGGGGGGGGTTTGGGTGGGTGGGTAATGATGACAACTTAAAAAGATCTTTTTTTTTTTTTTTTTTTGGCAACCTAACACCAATTCTGATCTGATAAGCAATCCACTCATCGTATGGATTTTGAATTAGTTGCAACATATGACCCTTTCTAATTTTTTGGAGAAATCCATTCATTGTTTGAATGTTGAATTTGTTGGAACCTACTATCATTTCTGATTGGTAGAGCAATCAGTTGCACCAATATTCAAACTTCCACATAGGGTGGTAAATTAACTTCTCCCTCTTTAATCAACCTCTTCCAATTTGAGGCATATTCAAGATACGTGTATAACTGACCAATTAGAGCAGCCACCGGATAGTGGAGCTGTCTGAAATAGATCACATTCAGTTTCCTTATCCAGCTTGACCGTATGGCCCACAATTTTCTGAATCTATTTATTGCTTTTTGGGGTAGCATCTTCAACTCAATTCACTTTGAAATGGATAATTTTGTACCCATTTAGTATATGAAACTGCTCCAAAATAGGATATTCAATGAGCCTCTCAATGGATCTAATGCAGACTTTACCTACAAAAACCCTACCCTTGCCACACCTGTCCCCTTTCTCCACACAAAACAAGGTACCCTTGGATACACTGTAAAATCTGCAAGAAATTTGCGACCGTCAACTTGGTGGCAGATTAGATTGACTAGTAATTAATTTGGTTGTGCTTACTACTAGCAGACACTGCTTCAAAGTCCAGAATACAACCGATTGCTATCTTTCTTTGAAGAAAAATCCTAGTTCCAATCAACCACTCACAAATAATGCCCCTTAACTGTCTTCAATCAAAGTCAGGCAAAATCGTTTGATCACGTGGATTGATAATTGGCAGTCTGACCATTTGAGTGGTGGTTACCACCTTTCAAATTTCATTGCGTAACTCAACCACATGGTTCACCATAACTGGGAATTAATACACTGTGCGCCTAGTGGTTCTCATTGAACTCAATTCCCCAGCTTCTCAAATATTGTTGTTTTTTTAATTTATTTTTTTTAATCAAAGCTAAAATGTTCAATCTCATAGCTAAAAATGTTTAAATTAAAGTTAGATAATGTGGTCAACGCAACAAAAAAATTTGGGCCACAACTGATTTGCCACATTAGTAATTGAGGAAATGATATAAAGAATTATGCATATGGGAATGGTAAAACAGCTCCCCATTTAACTAAATAATTTCCCTCAATGAAAACAAAGGGCTTCTGTTTTTTCAGTAGCTATCCACTCCAGGGGTGTTGACAATGAATGGACCAGAAAAGAATCACAAAGTTGAAAACTGCCAGAGATTGGAAGAAACCACCCCAAAAAAAAAAAAAAAAAAAAAAAAAAAAGAACAATACTTACAGTATCACGTAGATCAACATGCCTTAAGTAAGCCCTCTGAAGATTTGCACCTTCCATATTAGCACCAGTCAACTTCGCTCCCTTTGGGTTCCAGAGTAAAGAAGAAATTAATGCATTACTCTAAAATAAGATCAGAAGCTGAATACAAAATGCACCATTTGAAATAAATTGTACAATTTTTATAAGAAACACGAGCCAGCCATGATTGACTGCCACATTACAACATCAAGAAATGGATTCATGAGTAAAGGAGCTAGTAATCTAGAACCAACATACATACATGGATGAGCAGCATGAGAGCAATGAGGCATGCCAAAAAAAATGCTGACTAGATATTGTCAAATGTCAACTATGATAAAAGGTACAAAAGATCTTTATTGAAAGCAGTGACAAGGCATAGAAATTGAATCAAAAGATGTTTTGCACAATTTAAGGTTATGCCAACCATAATTACAACCCTATATGTGCAATTATAGTTCCATCTCAATAGATAAGGCTAAAAAGATGATAGACAAAACTTATGTGTCTCACTAGATGACTCTCATCTTGTCTTTAAGTTAATCCAACCGTCCTCTAGCCTAGACCCAAAAACCTACACAGGGGCCACCTGAGACAGTCTGGCCCTCTTTTGCTAATTGGTTTGCTTCCTTTCATTGAGCTTTTGCCGAGAATCCTTAAAGATATCACCCTTCTGTTTCAATTCCCTTCCAGAAGATCTTTGGATGTCTTTATCTCAGAAGTATTTTAGATTAGATTGAGAAGTCTACTCTTCTTTCTACCCTGCAGTGTATTTTGGTGAATAGTTAATCAACCTCCTCTCTTATCAACATTAGATGTATTGCATATCTCCCTATATCATATATCACCTGATCTTAGACCAATCTCTCCTTGCGTTCGAGCTCATTGTAGACCACCCTCATCCTCTCTTTTTCCAGGCGACTCACTTCTTTCAGTGATCAACTTGTACTTCTCAAGAAAATGGATCGATGTTCATTTATCATTCAATATATGTGATATTTAGTCTTCAAGCAACATCTGCCTCTGGTCAATGTCATTAATTAATGCATTGTCCTTCTGGAACTGGTGCCCCTTTCTTATTTATATAAGTTAGGGTCATTCCTTTCACAAAGGTTGGCAGCAACCAAGCATGCTTTATATCGTACAATGGAACCATCACTTCATTGTTTTATATCCCAACTACAGCCACGAACATTCATAGAAGGATGACAAGGTATCAAAGGCCAGGTACAGCTTTTAAGTAGAGCTTGATATTCATCCTTCTCATCCGTCAAAGCACTTAACAGCTCAGGCAGAGCACCGGTGGACTGGTTGCTAAGAGAGTAGGCCTCCAAACAAGACAGCTAGCTGATGAATGAGAAAAGGATTAGCAAGGCAAGAAGTACAGACTGAAGGGTTCCATAAATGTACTCTACTCTTTGAGCCACAGCAAGCACTACCACGCCAAGGTATGCTAACACATCTTAGTAACAGGTTTGGGAGCTAATCTATGACCAAAGTAGCAAGGGTGCAAGTAGATCACCTAGCACGCTTTTACGTTGCTTGGTTTGTCGCTTAATTTCAATCTCAACAAATGAATGAAAGCATAGCTCTTTGCTTGTTGTCCTGTTAACCTTTTGGCCTGCCATGTGGAGGAATCCAGGTGTCTATGGTAATGGGACATCCAATCAGTCTCAACTCTCAAGAGAACTTCCAATCTTCCACTAGAAAGATATCATAATTGCCAGGTCCCGGGTCTCCAATCAGTTGGGAGATCTTCTCTTCATCTTCATCTCATTCATCACTGAATTCAATCAAAGGTGCACCTAGAGTTCATCTGGTTTTGGTTTAATGTGGTATTGGTAGTAATAGCTGCTTTTCCAGTTTGTAGGTCACTGGTCATACGTTCTCGTTGACCACAGCCTCAGGAACCAAGTATACCGCCTTTAAACCTGTTTGCATAGCTGCGCACAGCCCCTCTTACATCAATAGGTCAATGATGGCACAAGCTAATCTTCCTATCAGTTTATGGGGAGATCCTTCACTGATTGCTGCCTATGTCCTTAACAGAGAGAGTTCCCACTGAAATCAAGGGCAATGGTCAATGGGTGCGCTTACAAGGATTTTCTGAATCCCATGTATGAAGCTGAAGCACTCAATTTATGAATCAATGAAATAAGTCACAGACGCCAAACCAAACTCTTTTATAAAAAAGAATCTGAATTAGCACCAGTAGACGCAGAAAGAGATCCTACCCCTCCAGCCTTCAAAGGGGTGCTGCCAAGTGAAAGGCGATCACATCTTTCTCCTAGGGGCATGGTCCCCCCAAGAAAAAGAATGCGTCTTAGTAAATTTTGTTCACTGGTCAGCGTTTTTCCTCTGTTATTCCTTCTAACTTTGGGAGAATGAAATTGAAAAAATTGGAAGCACTGACAGCAAGTGCAGGTGGAGGAAGAGGAAAGCCGTGTTGATGATTTTTAGCTACAAGCTCAAGTAGTGTAACTAAGCCAACCGACAAGCCAATTGCACAAACGACAACCAATCAAAACCCTTAGATATTCTGAAGACACAGCCCCTCCAGTCCCTTGACCTCTGACCCAAGCTAGTCATATCTAACCAGCAAAAGTCCTAAACCCTACTAATTCCATAAATCCCAAATTCTAATCCAGCAACCCAAACCTCGTCATATTTTCATTACATACTCCTGACATTCTCCTATCAAAACCATTCAAGTGTGATTGCATTGTAACCAGCTGAAATCCTAGAATTTTGTCATTCAATTCCCCCCCCCCCAAACAACACCAAAAAAAAAAAAAAAAAAAAAAAGACCTAGAAGAACAAAACTTTGCTGAATCTCCCAATTCATCACTCAAAACCTTATCCATGAGACCAAACCTTACTGACAGGCTCCCATCACTTACTGATCATAGTCATACCATCTGACCTTATGACTTTAACTTCAAGTAGACCCCACAACCAGTTTTGACCCTTTCGGAGTGCCTGTTCACAGAAAATTCTGGTTCAACCTAAGACTACATCAGAGGAATAACTAACAGATAAAAGGAGCTATAAAATAAAAAAAAGAAAAAAGAAAAAAGAAAGAAAGCAAGAAGAAGAAGAAGAAGCTTAACATAAGATTCTAGAAATTGAGAGACTAAAGTGCCCCCATCTCTAACACTACCACCAAATTCCTTAATCATCCAAAAAATCCATCACTCACAACATCCCAAATGCCCAGCGTAAGCCCATAATCAAATGATACGTCATAACCAATGTCAAAGCCAGATTTTGAGAAATTTTGTTCTTTATAATAGAATTTTTGCCAAATCGTTACCTTTTTGAGCGAATTCTGTATTGTTTATGTTATTCTATATTCCAACTAATTCCATCTGAAAATTAAAACTCTCAACCCTATTTCAAAGCACTGTATAAAATTCGATCAAAACAAAACGAAATTTTGCACTTTCAGAACCTTGAAATGAAACTTTAGGTGACCAAAAAAAATCCCAAGTTTCATCAAAACCGTCGAAACCTGGTTCAACCCAGCTGGTTCATGAGAAGAAAAAAATTCCCAAATTTCATGGGAAACTTGAGAAATTTTGTGGAAACCTATGACTTTTTCCTACAAGTTTCGAAGTTTTCCCAAAATTTTTATTTGTTTTTCTTTCATGTTTCCCCTCCATCAAGACTTCCTTACCAAATTGTGGTGTAATCCCTCAAACTGGTTATCTTAGGCATGTTGATGACCAAACATATAAAGCTGTAATTGCTAATTACCTTGACAACCATAGACATAAAATGTCATAGGATGTCTATGTTCATTGGTTGGAGGAGAAGATATTATATGCACAGTGCTACTCAGCTCACAGGATGGATCTACTGAGGCACTCCTCTTGGCACTTAATTGTACTTTTCTTTTATCGTCAGTTTACTACTCAGCTCACGAGATGAATCTACCGAGGCACTCCTCTTGGCACTAAGTTGTACTTTCCTTTTAGGGTAATTTTCATCTGGACCCCCTGAGGTTTGATCTATGTCATTTTTTAGTCCAAAGAAATGGATACTTTGCATCTGCCTCCCCTAAGGTATCCAATAAGGTTAATTAAGGACAAATTGTGCTTTTTATGACCAAAATACCCTTATATCTATTATTCCGTAAGATTTGCATCATATCATCACAATTAAATCCAACGGTGAGAATAAAAAAAGGTATTTACATCTTATAAATTTATGAATTATTAATCTTTGAATGTAAAAAAATTATTAAATCTTTAAACCCTAAATGTTTCAGCTTCCTTAACTCCCATCCCCACCACTACCGCCACCGCCACCTCCAAAGCCCAGGAAGCAGATTATACACCACCACCACTACTACCACCGCCACTGCCAGCGCCGCCGTCCCAACTACCAAGCCCAGGAGGAGGAAAAGAGGAAACATTGAAAGTAGTGAGCAACGTGAATTCAAAGAGAAGAAACACTAGTTCCGGCTTAATCCTGACATTGCTATAGTCTACATTGTAGTAGATTCATTCACAATAATATATCTTCTTTTAGAAAACAGGACGTGTAGCACAATTAACACAATTTGTCCTTAATCCTGGGCTTTGGAGGTGGCGGTGACAGTGGCGGTAGTGGTGGGGATGGGAGTTAAGGAAGCTGAAACATTTAGGGTTAAAAGATTTAATAATTTTTTTATATTCAAAGATTAATAATTCATAAGTTTATAAGATGTAAATACCTTTTTTTATTCTCACCGTTGGATTTAATTGTGATGATATGATGCAAATCTTACGGGATAATAGATATAAGGGTATTTTGGTCATAAAAAGCACGATTTGACCTTAATTAACCTTATTGGATACCTCAGGGGAGGCAGATGCAAAGTATCCATTTCTTTGGACTAAAAATGACATAGATCAAACCTCAGGGGGTCCAGATGAAAATTACCCTTTCCTTTTATTGTTAGTTACTTCGTATTTGATGTTTTTGAACTTAGAAGTTGTATATTGAATGTTATATACTTAAGTAGTTAAGTTTATAGTACTTCTTGGACAACTCTATATTGATGTTATGTATATTGAATGACATATCTACATTGATTTTTTTTAGCAAAATGCATGCGCTAATGTGTTCTTTATAGTTCATACTCTAATTTGCTTAAATGCATAGTCCCACCCTAAAACCTATCGAAACTTGCATGAAAAAGTCCTAAGTTTCCTCGAAATTTCCCAGTTTCCCACATAGGTTTTCCATTTTCACCTGGTCGAAACTCGAGTTTCCCTTGAATTTTTTTCTATGGTTCAAAGTACCCTTTCTTCAATACCCAAGTCATAATCTAGTTAGTTTTTTTTCCATTAAGTACTCTTGTTTATTAAACTCATTGTACTAGAAGCCTAATCAACATATTCAATCAACAAACCCCAATATTTCATAAACTTTATGGAAAAACCTAATGATTATATATTTTCCCTCATAGATGAGTTAGCCATGGTATAATGCATGATTCTGTTTATATTGCGCACATCCTCCCATGTCTGATCTGTCATTTGTCAGTAGATTCAGAAGATTCTACTGAAGGGCATACCCAGTACACAAGGTTTTGCCATTGCAGCATCTGGAGAGGATGATAAAGTACCATTCTAATGTTCTAATTTTAATTTTGTTGAGGCATAAACTGCTCTATTTCCTTTTTTTAGGGAATTTTTCGCTTGTTTTTACTTATAAACCCTTCTGAGGATTTGAAATTACAAGAATTTAGACTCTGAGAACTAATGCCATTTGTTCTTCATGTACAAGATGTAACCTACAGCAAATCCCAATCCCACCAAGAAAAAAAAGGAAAAAAGAGGGTAAAACTTTCAGCTATACCAATTAATGGTGGTCCGGCTTCCTGTAAAGCCCACCAAGGATGGCTTTCTAGTATGATCAAAATATCTGCTGCTACGTAGCAGGTCAAATGTAGCCCAAATTAGTGCTCAGGGCAACCTATCAAGTTTCAACCAATAAGCTGGCCAAGTGGCAAAGTACATGGAGTATCAAAACCACATACCACTACATTGGAGGGCAAGCAATTGAATTACACTCCAGAATCTGACATCTGTAAAATCTAAACATGTCTAATTCATTCCAGTCAGGATTACACATCATCCACATGTGACACAATAAGGTGGAATGCCCAAAGAACCTTTCACCTACCAATAAATAATACTTTTATATAAACAAATCAATAGGTGAGAGGCTCCTTCTATTATTAAAAAAGGCAGGGGGGGGGGGGGGGGGTTACAAATGCAACTAATTATAACAGAAGATCTAAGAAACAAGAACAGAGATGCTAAACCATCCACGAACCAGATACTGTCTGCTAAAGAGGTACCAACGATAGTGCAGAACTGCAAATGCTAGACATAAGAACACCAACTAAGCTACTTCCTGGAACATAAGAAATATCAAATTACCCTCTTTCACCATGCAAATGCACCAGGGAAGTAACTATATAACAGCGACGACCACAAACGATAAGCTGTCAAATGAAACAGGCCCTTTTTTTTTTAAACAACTGGACTGTGCAAACATGCTAGTCTGGCATTTTAGATCTAAGCAACTGGACTGAGAGTACGTCCATGTTGTGTGTGAAGCAAAAGTTAACCATTTATTCATTTCTAATGAGCTCTCCTGGGAAGCTCACCGCTAAATCAAATCATCATGACCCGAATTCACAATTTTTTTTCTTTTTTAATCTTTCAAATAATATCACATCTTGACTTACACACTAGCAAGCGACCATTGCATATCAGTAGCTCTAGTAGATTGGAGAGTACCTTCTCAGTCATTAAAGTTACATCCCACCATGTCCAGATTTACCTAGACTTGCTCTACACTCACCATGCAAGTCCTTGCAACTATGAAATCATTAACAGACTAGCATTTAGCAGAGGATGCATATAATTAATCCTACACAGAAAAACTCACCTTTAAATTGGCTCCTTCTAAATTTGCTCCTTCTAAGTTGGCATTGGTAAGATCAGCAGTCTGCAAAATGGAGATACAATGGGAACTTAAATGGAAAGGGATAGTCCACAATTACAGAAAGATATTTCACAGAAAATAAAGAACCATGATGTGACTGAACATAATTAAGATGGCAATACTAGTGGCCTGAAAATTAAGATGATAGATTACTCTGTACATTCTATTCTCACTGCAAACACTTTTCGCTCTGTTCACACTTTCCAGTCTTGTATCTCAACCAAGCACTAAAGTATCAAGAAAAGGTGGGTCAGCTGACCTGTATTGGGATCAGCCAGCATAAAACTAGGTAATAAAGGATTATGCTGACTGGAACAGCGCCACTCAGTGTTTGTGAACTAAATTTATAAGTTTTTTACTTGAACCCTAGAGAAAAGTAATATAAATGCAAGTAAGCAAAAATCCCGACCAATCCTCTCTCTTCAAAGGGTTGATACCAACTTTGCCTAGGAATAAATTTCATAAAGCCATAGGGGGAATAAATAGTTACATAGATGAGAGACACAATGATACAAGCATAGAGATGCTCAACCTGAAGGTGTGCTGAGCGGAGATCTGCCAAAGAGAAGCTACAGTCTATCAAAGTGGCATCTGTATGACAAAAAAGACAACCAGGCAAGGTCCAGTGAGAGAACAAGAGAGAAAAATAAATAGGAATTGTTTTTATCCTAACATTTGACTTCATAAAATGGATGTTGGCCATATGATTATAGCCAGGCTTCTAACCCCAATATTACAAATCTTATTTCAGAACACGAAACACTTCTAGGCTAGGAAAATGGGAGAGCAAAGCTTCTGAGTAGTGTATGCACCAGACCACAGGAGAGGATTAGGAGCTCAAACACTACAGCAGACATGGAAGGAGAGACCACTAGAGTTAACAGATCCACCTTCAAGAAGAACTGTCAGACTTTAATTAGCAATATTAATCTACATATAGAAGCTTTTATACTCTTATTTTCCCTTCTTTATCCATGTCTACATTTATATGGTAAATATTTGGTTCACTCTGTTGTGATTTATATTCTTTCAGAAATTTGTGAAGTTCTAGTTTGTGACCCAAAAAAGAAATTAGAGCAACAACAAAATGACAAGCAATTTGATTAGGACCAGTTTCAAATTATCCTAGAAGTAGGTAAGATTCTACTGTTTTTCAATTATATTCCAAATGCTTTTGTTTTCTATTATTGCTTTTAATATTCCAGTCACAGATAATCTTGCTTCATAGGGAAGACCCAGCATTCTTTAATATTCCTTAATCGCTATCAATAAACCAAAATTACATCTAAATCTTTAAAATTGGGAGGAAAAAAAATTAATACTTGAGCTAAGTGAAGTCATCTCAAGGAAATAGACCAGTAAAGTTATTTACCCTGTAGATTTGCACTCTGAAGATTTGCACCAGTTAATACAGCACCACGAAGGTTTGCACTCATAAATTCACATCTTCCCTAGGTAAGACAGAAGCATTAACACATGATAGAAAGTACAAACCTCATTATAAACAAACCATTTGTTCTGCAACAGGGGAAAAAAGCAGGGGCAATTGACAGTAACCCCCCACCCTCTTAGTGTACAAAATGACCCAAGTCCTCCTCTTAAGATGCATATGACACTAAATTCCCCTGGTTTTCAAAGGTTTTGCCAATCAAATCCATCTGTGAAGTTTCCATTAAATGATCACCTTGGCATTTGTATCTTCATTCAAAACCCAAAATGCCCACATCCCTAACCTCATATTGGCGTAAGAAGAAATACCACCTTCCTCATCTCTAACTTTTCCAATGGTTCTACCAACCCTCCCACCACCCCTTAACAATGATGCCAGAATGGAGACAGGCGGCAGCACCTATAGGGGTGTGAGCTCAGGCTTGGCTGCTTGAGAAGCTGCACAACACCATGTGGTGGTGCAGAGTCAGTGGACTATTGATCCACGTAGCAACCTGCAGGAAACAGGTTAAAAGTCTTAAAACCTCTCTTTCTATTCTCATCATTCCATTGCTGCAGGCTACTTGGGGACCTTCCTGACTATTCACAGCTCTTTTAGCCATCATGGACTTGGATTTGCATACAGATATCTGAGTTCATTTTCTATTTCAAGGTATTTCATGTATAACTTTCAACTTCTATCGTGTTCATCTACATAAAAGCTAATTTTTGTCCTTCCAAATGGCTTGCCCTTGATTCCTATAGACAAAAAGAAAGGCAGTAATGGGAAGTTCAGGTCAGGGCCACTCATGATGTTAAGATTGAAGATAATTTTGAAATAAGGTACGTTATGTCTTATTTCAATAGTGGGAAGGGTGAGTACGAAGCCAATTCTTGAAGACCAGCAGCCAATAGGTGAATAAAGGAAGGGGGGAGATGAACCTTCATCTATCATGGTAGATCCCTATACCTTTATGGTGGGCCTACTTTCTAGGTTTTAAGATTTTAAAGCTTGAATTTGAGTTTTCGCATTCCGAATCCTCGTGAATCTTCATCTTATCCAATGGGCTGTTTTCAGATAAAGGAAAAGGAAAGAAATTCAGAAAAGATGAAAGGATTCAGCATGTGTAGCTTTAGCACCACTGGCAACTGAGATGACATATGGCCGAGGCCCAGCACTGGTCTACAAAGTTGTCATGGTGGTTGAGTCAACCAATAATGTCCCCAATGAGCTCATAGGGGGGTACGAGAAAATCCTTGGTAACTAACGATGTTGTCACAGCAGTCATCTTTATCTTTTTGGGGCATAGGGGGAGAGGCAGGGGTGATGGTGGGCAAAGGTGCAGTAGGGAATGAATAATTTGTTTTGCAAAAAGGTATTTCTTCACCCACCTCTATAAGGTTAGGGTTGAGTGAAGGAGAGGTATTTCTTTCCATTCACCACAATGGGGTCAAGGATGGGACAATTCTGGGGTTTAAAAAGTTAAATGCTCAAGTGATCACACAACAGAAAATTTCAAAGAGTAGATTAGATTGGCAAGATCTTTGGGTGTCATATGCATATTAAGAGGGCAGGTTGGGCCATTCTGCAAACTAAGGGGGAGGTACTTGTCAATTACCAATTAACAATAACATGTGTTTACTATCTTGTTATATACGAGAAGAAACACAAATTTATCTTTGGTTGGTCGGCTTTTTATGAAGTACTCGAATGGGAAGTAGAAAAACACTAACTCTTTTATACCCTGAATCAATTAGACAGTTGATGGTACAAGGTTATAGAGGCAGTAATTTGCACATTTACCAAACAAAATCTAGCAGATCATTCTTTTAACCAAAAAAAAAAAAAACTTACTCACGCAGAATTGCATTGTGGAAATTGGAACCCTCAGCCTCGACATCCTGTGAAGGGCATAAACAAATATTAGATCTAAAACTAGCAGTAGTGAAAAAGACACCTACGTATCCATGGAAAAAATATTTTTTTCCAGGCACCAGTACCCCCAAATTAATATATGATATGAGAGCCAGAATACAAAATCCATGAGACTAGCAGCAGCCACTCGCAGTATACTGAGACTGCGCTTGTGACCAAAATGTAACTCACAGAAACAAACTACTAATACCCGGAATTTTGCAGATTGAAGATTTGCATGTGAGAAGAAGGCTTTCCGAAGGCATGCGAAGCTGAAGTCAACAAATGACAGATCCTAGCATGTTTCAAACCACAAAGAATCAGAGAGAGATTCTTTTCTGAAAATTAACAATGGAATTTGGAACTTTGCAATATCAAAAAATGACTAAGTTGCAGAAATCAAGAACCATACTAAACAGCATGACAAATGTTTCCAATTATGCCTCTCATCCCCATTTTTTTTCTCATGACATGGTGGAGAGACACTGATAGAATTTTATATCCATAGCACCATAATCAAGGAGGTATTCAAGTATATTTTAGAAATCATATCAACAGAAACCTAACTGCAGAAGAAAAAGGGAGCACCTCCACTGTTAAGCTGGTTCTAAAATGCAGAAAAGCCTAAGATAGTCATCAATAATTCAGTGATACACACAAGCGAAAAAATATATATAATAATAATTCATCTTCACCTCTCTCTAATGAAAAATTGAACTAGATGACAGATTTTTCAATATATATATGTATATGCATGTGTGCATCTGTGTGAATGAAAGCCATAAAGAAAATCATGATATCAAATTTGTGTAGCATTTTCTATTAATCTTCTACAGTGAACTGAAAGGTTACTGCAACTAAAGAGTCCAAGAAGTCGGCATTTGCTACGGAGAATACAAGGTAAATGTCCAGAAAACATTTTATACATATACTCATACAAACCAAAAAATGTCATATATGCAGTAAGTGTTTGCACTGAAATAAACTAAAGCACCCAGAACCAGAAGATCTTACCAGTTTAGAGAGATCAAGGCCAGACAGATTCACCCCTCTAAATCTGACTCTCTCAGATTGTATACATTTGATGATATCTGTGCGAGTCAATTCAGTCACATTGTCTTCGTCATCTTTCGTCCTATTTAAAACTGCATGGACTCCCTCAACAAATCCCTGAGTATAAGTAACCCACCCAAAAATAAATAAATAAATAAGAAGAGCTAATAAAAAAGATGACAGTGGCCAAACAAATAGAGAACCAAAAGTAATCTTTTCTTGCAAGAAGGCAAAAATTTGTTTCCAATAAAAAACAATTTCATTCCCACTATGAGCAGGTCAAAAGATGTTCCAATTCTTGAATGGTCTGCAGTATCAAAGACTCAAAGCAATCCATACAAGGGAACCTGACTAATTAAATTCAATGTCTCACACACATCCAAATGTTAATTTGGACTTTGCAACCAAAAGCTCACGAAATGTAGAGTTCTAAACTCGGCAAATGGCAATATCAAACATTTTGGAAATGCACTGCCATCCGCAGGAGAGAGAGGAATTCATTTCAAATCAAAGGGAGGAAGAGAAAGATAAAAACAGAGGGCACTACTTACAGCACACAGGTGGTCTGCCTAAACTTTTGCCTTCATAATTTTGGGCTTCCAATTTTGCTATTGGTTTTACGGATGGATGAAGTGAAGTGGTTTTTTTCTTATAAACGAAATGAGATTCAAACCAAGAAGAAGAATAGGTTGGAACATCAATAGTTGAATGATCTAGCACAAGTGGAGTGGATATTTTGATTCACTAGTGCTGAATGAGTTGCACTGGAGTAGTGAGTGGATGGTTGGCTACCCCGATGGAAGATTCAGTCTATCCCCTGGAAGATCTCACATGGGGCAGTCACCGTAGAGTAATCACGGCACCTACATCCGTTTGGAGTTGCAACTAACCATGGGAGCTCAAGCATCAACCTCTAGAGCCAGTTCCTGCTATACACATTGTAGTAGAGGGATCAGGAAAGACTGTAGTTGAAGAATCAACAAATGAAAGAGATATGGAAGAAAAGGAAGATGTCAATGACGAATTAAGATGTTCTAGAAGAATTTAGCGGTAGGGCAACTAACTCTAAGAGAAAGAGAGATTTTGACACTTAATTTGACTCTCGAGTTAAGACTTGTTTCAAAGATTTTTTGCCTGTTTAAATTGAAAATTACTCAAATTTTGCATTTCAGATTGATTTTATGCTCTGTTTAAATGCTTTCATTAATGTTACCATAACTTGGATTGATGTAATTGCTTCCCCACAATAGGGTGAGGTTTAACATGAATTTTTTATGATATAATAAATATCTCATAGCAAAATAATGTTAAAAAAGGAGAATAATTAACACTTGAGCACCTTATCGCCTAAGCACTTCAGTGGCCCTCCATCTGAGTCGTCGTGACGACTATAATACGTACATAAGAATAGCATTAAACTATGTTCTGTTTGAGCCTAAGTGGTTGTCAAAACAAGGTCCTCTAGAACAGAGGCAGACCTACACTGGGGCCAGAAGGGGCCCCTTTTTTTGAAAATTTTGATTAAAGTCTTTAATTTTTCCAGTTTTTTCTCTTCCCACGTGTGAAATGTCACTATTTGGCTCCCCCTCAATATTGAGAACAATTTTTAAAGATAAAATAATGGGTATAAGTGTCATTCCTAATTAAAAACTAACTCCTCAATCCCATTTATTCTCCCCTCTCTTCTCTCTCATCTTTTCTTCCTATTTATTCTCTTCTCCTTCTATAATGTGGGTTAAGGAATTTTTTGAAAAAAAATCTTATGATATTCAAAATTTCATTTCTAATTAGAAACTAACTCCTCAATCCCTATTTATTCTCTGCCCTCTCCTCTCTTTTTTTCCTATTTATTCTCTTCCATTTCTATAAGCGTGGTTAAGGAAAATTTGGAAAATAATCTTCTCCACAATTGGGTACTCTTTCTCTTTCTCAATTTATTTATCTTTTCTCTTTTTCTCATTTTTTTTGTTATTATTTTTATTTGATTTTATACTCTCTGTTTATTTATTTCTTCTGCAATTTCTGTTATTTGATTTTATATTGTGAATAAAATATCTATAGTCAGTAAGGTAACTAACTACCATTGGTTCGCATCTCCTACAAAAAAAAATGTAACTTGGTTTGCATCTCCTACCAAAAAAATGTTGGTTTGCATCTAACTTTTTAGGGTTGAAGTCATGTGTCATTTTTTTTAATATAATAAAATAACTCAGAGGTGGGACCCCCAGTGGGTCTCATAAGGGCTCACACAATATGTATGGTGAAAAAGCATTAGTGCTTCCCTAATGGGAAGGTTATCTGGACTTTCATTCTTCGCCCCCCCCCCAAATGTTGAATCCTGGTTCCGCCCCTACTCTAGAATCAAGATAAATAAACGCACTAATAATGCAAAAAGCTAACAAAGATCTCATCAAAATATAATTACATATCTAAAAATAAGTATGCTCCTTGCATGTCCCAAAATAAAAAGAGATCTTTGTTGTCTGCTCATTGGTTGAGGAGAATCAGAAAGTAATCAATAAAAAACCTTTGATAACAAAGCAATTGAGTTCAATGGAAACCTGAACAACAAGCAATGTTCTAATGCATCTCAATGTATCTTTAGAAGCACTAGAAATCCCCCATCAGTTAAGAGGCAATAAATTGTCAGCAAATGATCGCCAGTAGTTTATCTAGAATGAATCAACTAATAGTTATTAACCACCTACAAAGATAAGGATTTTACAAGTAGTTGATAGTATTCTGCCTCACGAAGAAGCTCTGAATATTCTGAATCTTTTAGTGTGGGGATAACACCATCCCTCAACCAATTAAGGATATGCCGAAAATGCTTCCCGTCCCTATCAACAAAGATAAACCCCTGCAAGAATTCAGTATGATCAAAGAGTAAAGGTTGATTTCAAGTACCTCACAGCAAATAACATTCTTAGTGGGTGAAAAGAAAAAAAGGAGATGCACTTGCACATAATTCATAAAAACTAATTCAAGTACTAGATAGGGGTGCAAGTTTGGCCCTGACGGCCCTGACCCAGCCTAAGCCTGCCCTGAGCCCGAATAGGACTTGAGCTCAAGATTTTGGCCCTGGGGGAGGGGTTAGGGCCAAGGGTGGGCCTGGGATAACTCTTTGGCCCGCAGGGCTTGTCCCGACCCATCCCTGATTTTTTGCCCTGACTAGCCCCTGATTTTGGCCCTAATCTTGACCCTAATTTTGTCCATGATGCTTGACTCAATGAATTAGGAATAGGGACAAGGATAGGGCCAATCAAAGCCAAGGCTAGGGATAGGGCCAATTAAGGTGGGAATGGGCTTGGCTTGGCCCTGTAGGGCTTAGGGTCAAGGACAATAATCATTGGCCCTAAATTAGCGTCAGGGCGGGAATGGGCTTAGATTAGAATATATAGGGTTGGGCTTGGGATTGCAAAAGCCCGGCCCCAGCCAGGCCCTGTTGCAACCCTAGTAATAGACAACAAATAACATTCACACAAGGGGGAGTGGGGAAGATACATATGCATATTATTTGTAATGAAATTTTGCATTTTGACTTCAACCATTCTAAGAGAATACTTGCAATTTGGGGAAGAACCCCTTTAGCCAGCCCCAATTTGCCGTTATAAGGATGAGTTATTGGTGTTCTAATCATTGAAGAAAATACATTCAAGATTGAAGCATGAAAATCAAGGCATACAAAACAGCATATGAAATAGGCAAAAGCAGTGGATATTGCACCAAGGAAAAAAAATGTCAAGTGTTGGCAAAATAATCATCCAACAAGTTGAGCATGTTATACCAGCTAAAGGATTTAGTAAGACAAATAATTCACCAAGAAGGAAATCGTAGAATTGCAAAATCACCCTAAGTGGAGAATGCATGAAAAATCAGAACAGGAACAAACCATTTAAAATAGAACAAAATAAAAAGTGGTTTAAGATATGAATCCCTATTAAGTCAGTTATCAAAGAACTCAGTGAAAAATATCTTTGATTGCAGAAAGTAAGCTCTTTAGGAAGAGCAACTTCAACAACATGCATGGCATGCAGCCCGAGCTGTGAACATCTCCATCATACTGCAGTTTTCAGCTTTCTAAGACAACAAACTTCTCCGTAAACCACAGCTCCATTGGTTTTTCTTTTTTCGGAGATGTAGCATCAAGATCACAAGTAACTCGCTGCTATTCATGATACAGAGTCGTCACCAACTTGGGCTTCTTTCCTTGGGAATAGTCTAGGACTAGATCACATATCCATTTGGCCTTGGATTCCATACATTTACTTTGTAATTGGCCAATTTGATGGGCTAAAATATGAGTAAAAGTAGGAAAACGGGATTTTTGGGTTCATTAATTTGGTATAAGTCCAATTGTAAGTCCATTTCCTGTCTTATTTCCATTTTCATAGTGAGTTAACGTTACCAAATAGTTAAGGATTTAGGAACTTTTCTTAGCATATGAGTTAGTTTCTAATTTTAAGTCCTAGTTTGAGTTTAAAACTATTCAGCCAATGTGGCTATAGATATGGATATAAAATTATAAATATATAATTGCTTTCGTTGAACCATGACTTGATGAATTGAATTTGGATTTTTGTTTATTGCTACCCATGAAGAACAATGGCATAGCATGTCATGGCTGTGTGACTCTCTTTCCCCGCACCCTTCTTATTTAATTTCTTATATTTTCATTTTCTCTTTCCATAATATCTTTTATCATTCAATCTGATGTTCAATAATATCTTCAACAAAAGTAAGTTGAATTACCCCCAACCCCAATTTTTATTTTTCTAATCTTCTAATGTTTCTATTTCCACACTCCCAAAATACCTAAATTTCAAAGTCAGCTCTACACCAATCTGACCATTAGAACAGTCCCAAACTTTAGGGATCATCCCCATATATCATCATTATCTGAGTTCTCACCAAATTTCACATATTCCAATAATTTTTCACCTGTATCTCAAGAGCCTGTCCCATCCATCCATGCACCCCCATTACTCGAAATTTCTCCAAAACTATCCAACCACCATAACCTATGTTCTTATGTATACCAATCAATAAGCACAGAATCTTAAAACCCTAAACCCTAACTTTTTAAGTTGAGATCCCAGAAACTTGGCCCCTAGTTGAACCTCTTTGATCCATGGGCAACATAAGGCCAGTAAGTTCAGCACTTTTAGCTCACCAACAGGGTTTTTGTTCACTATTTTACCTTCAGTTTCAAGATAATTTCTCATTTTGGCTTTCTTTTTACTATAAAGCGTTATTCTATCGTACCATAAAAATACGCTTAGAGCTTTGCATCAAGTGTTTTCTAACTTTGCTTTCACAATGCATTCAACCAAGGTAAGTTTAATCATCATCCCTTCTAGCCTTTTCTCCATTTTATGTTGCATAGCTTTTAGAAATTGTTATTAAACAATAAATAGTAAGGATGACAGATTTAATTGAGTGGACCATGGTGCTTGACACCTTCTCTCATTCATAACCTAATCCCAATAGTTTCATAGTTGGACTAGTTCAACAGGGATTCAAATTTCAATGTGTGTCTCAAACTCTACTTGACTCTTCATCTTTCGAGATGGAACATTCATGGGAACACTAAATCTCAAAACTGCATAATTCTATAAGAACATCTTTTTTAAAGCTAAAATCTAATTTTATGAAAAACTTAGGCCAAAGCAGTAGATGCAATTCCCAGGACAAGGTGGACTTCACCATAAATAGAAGTGGTATGCATGTAAACTACAAGTAGATCAAGGAAAACCAAAGCTTGCACCATGTGAGTCTCCTGTCAGTTTTGAACTGAAGTTTATTCCACCATTAGGGGATCAAGATGGAAGGATAAGGGTACACTACCAACAAAGTTCAAATAAGTCAGATACTAGGAATATCATTATTGATTGCATACCAATGACTAGCCTTATTGAATTGAGACAGCATTCAGTTAATGGAATTTATGACCCCTTTCATAAACATTAAGAATGTACCTATGTGATTTGACTAATGACAACACGACCTGGCACCCACTAAGAGGCTGGCCATGGGTCTAGACCTGTTAAGGTTTGAGTATGAGGTGGCCACTTAATATGCCCCATTATTCTACTCATTCTGTGGATGGGAATAGGCCTATATATGGGTACCTCAATGCCCCTAAAACCTTAGTTGAAATCTGATACTCACTCTCAATCCATTTCTCTACTTCTGTTGTGTTCTCTTAGAGAATCCATCTTGGATTTATGGTGTGGACTTTCCTGTGAGAAAACCTAACAGGTACCTACAGATTCACGATGATCAACATGGTTCTTGTGACATACAGCCTTACCTACCCCTGATTCTTTTCCACTGGATAAGTCACCATATCCAGTAACAACCTAACAGTGTTGTTTTTATTCACAATACACTGTCACCCCATTCCTACAGCCACATGCTGTCACATATCTGAGTTTCTAAGGCCAGTGTAAATTGTTGATGAGTCTTGCACATGAAAATTACATAAACACTCATGTAATTGTGAACCAGAGTATCTATTTGGAAGTTGGAAACGTAGATCAACAAACTTTCCCAAATTTCTATTAATCTGGAATGATGTTAATTCTGTTATCTCTAGTATTACACAAAATCACAGTTTCTAATAATGATGTGTTCTTGTACGATACCATGCCACAACAACCAAGACAACAAGAAGTACCTTTTCAGGGTCTGGACAAACTGTATGGCGGCCACTGAACATTGCTGCAAGCATTGAATCAGGTTCACGATGAGTCAATGTGTCAACTGTTGTGCAGAATTTCTTGCCTCCTATAAAAATCCATGTCAATAAATTGAATGGATAAACACCAAAATAATTAGGGAAGACAACAGCTAGCTATGACATGCAATCGAAATCAAAAATAACGGTCTCCACTATATTAGTACTTTCAACTTCTCCCAACTAAATATAAACTTATTTCTATGACAATGTAGAGAAAACTAACAACATAAAGGAAATTCCAAAAAGAACAAAAGTGCAGGGCGTGCGGGGGAATTGACCATGCAATACACTACCAGTAGAAGGACTTCAAATTTTTCTCCCGAGGAATTCCCAAAGAAAAAAATTATAATTATTTAAACATAAAATCAAGATTATTCAGTTCTTTCAGAGCCACTAGACCAAGAGTTAAAGATTATAAATCTTGAAAATTATGAAGGGGAAGGTAAAACAACGCAACTCTTGCATGTCAAATCCAGAGTAAAGGTTTCAACATCCGGGAAACCAATCCATCTCAAACCTAACGGAAGACCAGCATCACGCCGAAACAAAAACCGATCAACCATAAAGGAGATGGAAAAAAAAAAATTATTCGAAGTTACCAATATTCAGACGAACGAAGGAATCAGAACCAGAGCTCATCGTCGCAGTTCTTCGCGGCCAGCGAAGAACAGTGGCGCAATACAGTAGATCGAATAAGATGCAACGTAAAAGAGGTTAATTAAATTGTCCACGTTACATATACCATTTTTCTTTTTTCTCGGTAAACTCCATATCCAACAGGCTCATTTGTTTGCAAAGGTAGAGTAAGAAAAAAAAAATGGAAAATAATATGTAGACCTCACGTGTAGTGGGATGGAAGAGAACGAAAAGAAAATAACAGGTTTTGTGAAAAAATGTTAATTGTGGGTCTTACTTTTTATTTTTTCACATGTTCTCACGAAGTCCCTAACATTTTGTAAAATTTTGAAAAGGCTCATGGTGGAAACTTCTAATTTTTCTACTCCAAGCAACCAAACAACCTACACTTTAAAAATTTAAAAGAAAAGTTTGTTTTTTCAATAATTTTCCTTCTCTTTTTTCTCACCCCACCTTTGTTCCAGCAAACAAAAGCAGCCTCAATGATCAAACCCCTCGGTAATTTTTTGGCATAATTACTTTTGCTTATACTATAGCTTAAATATTATTTTATCTTCAATACTTTTTTAAATTACTAAGTCAACATAAACTTCACTTGTTATTACTGTTTTTTTTTTTTTTAAAGAAACTTTAATTACTGTTATCCCATTCTATTAAACTATGTTAGTTAAGTGATGATGTATCAATTTTTATTTATTTAAAATTTTCAAAATACCTAAGATTTTTTTCTACTTAGTTATACTTTATACTAAATTACATAATTGCCTTAGTAATTAGGAAAAAATTAATCCTAATTAGATACCTCCTTATTTTTTTAGCATTTTTATTTACTTTTAAACTTAGTGTTGCTTTTTAATTTTTGTTATTTAGTTTCTAATTTTATGTTATCAATTTGAAGAAGTTCACATTTCTATTTTTATTTATTTATTATCTAATTTAGAAAGTTCCTTTTCTTAGCAGAAAAAATTATTTAGATAATATTTTTTTGGTAATCTAAATAATAAGAATAAAACTCTAAAATTGGTACTTAATATGGATTTTTATAAATGATGATAGTATTGTATTTTGACTTTAAATTTAGAAAGACAAAATAGACATTGAACATTCAACTATAATAGTTTCTTAACGTTGTTATAACTGAGGGGGTAACAGTAATTTCATAAAAAATAGGGTCCTTTTAGTAATTAAAATACAGTACAATGGGGCAACAGTAAGTTTAGAACATATTGTTTTTTTTTTTGAGGTCCATTTTTGACCAATTTATGCGCACTTGAGTGCATCCTCGAGGTCAGTCAGAGTCGGAGCTACTAAGTGCATGTTTGGCAATGGTCTTTTATGAGAATGATATTCTTTACGATAATCATTTTTTAGCATTTTTATCAAACAACGGTGGTGTGTACACAATTTTGAACGTTTTGGTAAATTTTGTGTTGAAAACGTGTGAGAAGATTGAGGCTTTTTAAAAAAACAAAAATCTTATGAAGGCAGGAAGGGGTTAGAATTTGCGTGTGAATGAAGTTTGAGTTGAATGTCCCTCTTTGAAGTAATTTTGATGTATTTTTTGTTTTTGAGAATGACAAACACAAATCAAAGTTGTTTTGCAAAAGCCTTATTGAGCACAAAACTTGGACCAGTTCGTTCCTGAAAATGAAAGAACAATCCATTTTACCAAATGTTTTTTGGCATTCTTCGGCATTCTAAGAATGAAAGAACACAAAAAACTGTTCCTTAGCCCATTGCCAAACGTGCCTATAGGGTTGAGGTGGGCCATGGCCCCCTTAATTTTTTTAAAAGTTTCCATTTTCCCTTTATTTTTACCTTAATTTTCTCTTTCTATATGTGAAATAAAATATTTGCCCCCCTCTCCTTCCCAAGAATCCCCAAAGTTTTTCCTAAATTTTTTATTCCTTTAAGATTTTTTTTTTTATTAGTTGGACATTAAGAATTTTAGCCATTGATTTTGACAGATCTAAGCATAACAATTGAATTTCTTTCTATTTAATTTTATGAAAATTGACTCTTTTCCCCATATTTAGTTTATACACTTCAAACCTATCTTTTCTCCTACAATTTCTCCCCTACATAAAAGTTTTAAATGGTAACAAATCTAATCGTATAGTTTTCGCCTCTATGCTTTATCTCAATGTATTTTTAATAATTTATTTGTAATTGTATTATATAGTTTTTTATTTTTTTTATTAATTTAGTTATATTTTTATTATAAGCCCCATGTTGAATATGATAAAAAAGAAGAAAAAAAAATCAAATGTAATGTAACTAGAGAAGTGTTTTTTCTTCTTCTGATAGATAGGATTAAATAATTTATTTTAAGAAAGGAAATCCATTGAAAGCGAAATTCTTTTCTAGATTGGGTATTTATAGAAAATTACTATAAGGGTCTGTTTGGTTACATGAATCCAAAGAATTCAAATCTCTGGATTCACAAGTGGGGGATTTATACCCGTTTGGTTATGTGAATCTCTGAATTCATGAAATCTAGAGATTCACTTTTTTACACTAAAAACGTGAATCTGTAGATTTATGGGTATAAGGTGAAATCCATAAATTTCATCTCTACTATAAAAGTGTTAAACATTTGAACAATGACTTCATAAATATTTTTTAAGGATGAATCTATAATTTCATTCCAAAGATTCAAGCTAACCAAACAGTTAATTTTATAAACATGACTCCATAGATTTTAAATCTCTAAATTTTTTAAACCTTCAGACTCAAGTAACCAAATAGATCCTAAACAAACTACTTAATTTAGAGATTTCAACTTTCAACCTTTGAAGGGATGATTGGTTATTTTTGGCCTCTGTCGTGTTTGTTATTAGCGACACATTCAATTTTTTTCCCATATTGTTCTGATAAAGTTTTCGTTTGATTTTAATTCAAATCATAACAAAATTTATAAGAATTCTGCGACCGTAGAAAACGTTTTCTTATGGGGTAAGCTTTAGTTGACCGCAACGTTCAAACATCATAAAGAACTCACAAACCCTCTTTAGGGTTTACTTTGCTCCAAATTACCACCAGGACCTCTCACTAATAATTGGAGATAGTAACACGGTAACGGATCACTTGTTGCAGTGTTTTATGGAGAGATTCACAGCTGCGTCAGTAGGCCATCAGGCTATATGACCATCCACTTGTAATAAATTTCATCCACTAATGTCTCTTTTACCACTTGTATATTGATAATTGTAAGACCCATTCCAGGTTAGCCCTAGGTTGGATACATTTCCACCTGCGGTCAATCAATTGGGTTGTCTTGATGATGGTAGGTGCTGTTCAATTTTGGGTGAAACATAAATGGACAAGTGAAGAAAGACGAGATTGACCAAAGGCATTTAAGTCGAAGTATATGAGATATGACTTGGAGGGCAAGGCTCCATGTCCCCTAAGACATTTAAGTTGGTTTTGCATCATCAGCAATGGCCAACATGGTTCATTGGTTTGTCATCTTTCACCAGATGAAGGGAAAGAAAAAAAAAAGATTTGTCATCAGAAATTCACGCAACAACCATTATCAGTAAAGTTTATCAAGGTTAAGGGTTTATATATACAATAACTCGATCAAATTTCCTGGATTTTTTTTTCTCCATTTCAAATCCAGAGGTGTATATCTTCTAAGAGATGTGAAAGGTTATGCCTGAATTCCAGTGTATTGGTTAGTTCTGCGTCCTTGCGATTAGCGGCTAGCCTTCTCCAAATCAGGAAGATCTGCAGAGTGATGAATAATGGTCATGGTAAACACCCACACCATCCAATTCCACTCACATTACATTCCAACCCCCCCCCCCCCCCCCCCCCCCAAAAATAATCTAAATCAAAATGACTACTGGCATGTAAGAGACTGGAATTAATTTAAACCAAAAAAAACCATGCAAGGTCTACCAACACTAAAAAACACCATCAAAGAAACTCAATTTAGGGGAACTCACAGAGCAATCCATCATCATCACTGCTCTCATCGTCTCCAATTTCCTACAAGGAGTAAGAGATTTGTAAAGTAAATACACAAGTAGGGGTTATTCATTACTAGGGAAAACAAACAGGAGGCTATTCAATTCAAATTCAATTACCGCAGCTTGGTCATCATCTGAGGCAAGGTCAGCTGCAAACAAATAAAAACCTATTAGCAAGGTGATAATCAATCATTTAATCTGATTGTAAACCACATGTCTGTATATTGAATAAGCTTTTCAAACCAAGGTTTACTAGGAAAAGTTGCGCTGCCAAGAGCCCAATACAGGGCCATTGCAACACTATAAAGGGGAACCATAAACGGAAAAGGCCAATAAGAGAATAGGAGAAACTGAGTTCTTTATCAAGAAAAGTGTATAATGTATTAGTCCGAAGGAGGATCTCTGTTATGTTAATTGCAGGAGCCTTTCACCTTGGGTATGATATTTACTAAGGAGCTTTCGAATTAATATCCAGAAACATCAGAGATGATTAGAAAACTTAAAAAAGTCAAAAGAATGCTATCAGAAACAAGGAGCACTGTGTAATGACAATGGATGGTATAGTAGATACAAAGCAACACCAACTGCCAAGAGAATTTACCTAAGAGTTATAGAATTGACTGCCAGGAAACTTTACCCACATAGCAAAGTTGAACACTGTCCGTGTTTTAATACACGTGTGGTAAACTTGGGGTGAGATTTGCAGCAGCTTGATGTTAATAGTGCATTCCAAATCTATATGAAGATTCCTCTAGGTTTTTCATTAAATAAAACCCATGGAGAAGTTTACAAGCTGAAGCATGCACTTTATGAACAGAAAAACATTAATACACTCTATTCATCAGATGGGTTGGTAACAAGGTCACTATTCTCATAGTTTATGTGGATGAATTGTGGTGACCGGAAGCGATGGTGAAGCGAAGAAATCTCTTATTTAAAGATATTCTAGGACTTGATTTTAAATTGAAGGATCTAGGAAATTTAGGGTACTTTCTTGGCATTGATGCTGCTTGTTCTTCAAAAGGATATTTCTCTCTTAAAGTATGTCATGGATCTTTTGAGACTTGTCTCTTGGGCTGCCATCCTTGTGATACACCTATGAAAGTACCACCCGGCTGAAGGATAGAGCATGATGATGAACTGGTCAACAAAGGCCACTATCAAAGACTAATTGGAAAGTTGGTCTATCTCACACAGTGGACTAGAAAATTTGGTCAGTCAAGTCATGCATGATCCCCCATTAAACTCATATAGCAGTTGTGCTTCGGATTCTTCATTACTTTAAGTCAGCTCCAAGAAAAAGGGGTTCGTTTTTCTCCACATGATCATCTTTGTAAGCCTACACTGATTGGGTGGATCAATAGTACTAATCACGACACTCCATTCACTTTCTTCTGTATCAACCATAGCATAGGCTAGTTCAAGAGAAAGAAAAGGCTCACAGGAGAGAACCTAGGCACGGATTTGATCATACTCCACATTTAGACCTGCTAGAAAGTCTACAGACATGGAGCTTTTCTTCCCACTCCTGATAGGCAGCAATATCTCCCACAAGTTAAAGGAAAATTCCCCATAGAAATCTAAGGTATGATGGTACCCATGTAGAGTATTCTAATACTGAGAGAGAGAGTAAGATCCTTCTGCAGTAACTGGTGGATTTTTCTCCTAATCTCCAAACATTGTGCATCATTTCTAACTTTAGCGTATGTATCCTTGGCAACTTCCACAGAGCAACAACATCAACAAAAAGAAGACAAGTTTCTGCAAAAGCAGGCTCAATGGAGTAGAGCAGAAATCCCATTTCAAGACAGTCATCATTGGAAAACTCCAATAGAAAATCAAACTCACAGATCCTTCATTACAGAAGGACTTACACCATTGACGGGTATAGAGGACCCTTGGTGTGAGAAAAAAGTGCTCACCACCAAGGGATTGACATAAAGGAGGGTAGGAGAAGATTAAAGAAGTCAAGAAGAGGAGGTGTGAGCTTTAGAGGACCCTAGAGGGGTCCCGGCAGGCTGGCAGGAGAGAGGTGCGACCCTAAAGGGATCGCAAGAGGGAGGCGATACCCTAGGCTCCACACGATAGGCTGGTGGGAGACTAGGGTGGCTCATGGTGGCTGGCTGTAGATTTGAGGTGGATGGTGGTGTTTCTATCTCCAAGAAAATTAGGTTTTTGCATATTTGTCCTCAAACATGCACAATATCAAATTCCAAAATTCATCGGCTTTGATATCACATTGAATAGTCTAAGAACTATTATCGTTGAATTATCGACCGAAAAGGGAATGGCGAATCCGATTGACGAATCCAGAATGGGAATGCAGAGATGGGGCGGGCCCAGTCTTCCTATCAAACTAATCATATATGCCAAGCTCCTCTTAGCCCTATAGTCTTTCTCCTTCCCAAATTTTGCCAAATGATTCAATGTCTAAGGAAAACACAGTCAATCTTTATTTAAAATAATAACACAATACAAAAAGAATAGAAATTTCCAATGTGAGATATTACATAATAAAATCCTAGAGACAAGTTAATCTAAATCCAATTCTAAGGTTAGGGTTTCTAAAAGAATCTCCCTAGAATTTAGGATTTGCCCAAAATCTTCCAGCAAATAATGGTAGAATATAGGGGAAGGCTTGTGGATCCCTAAGGGTTTATGGGAGGATCCTAGAGACAAGTTAGGAATTAACTAATATTTATGGGTTGAGTCTTAGAAAGGGGAAAAGATCTTGGGCAGAATTTTGAACTCTTTTTCTGGTATTTATTCTTTCTTTTCTATCTTTTTTTCTTTCTCTCTCCCCCCCCCCCCAACAGTTTATACTGCAAGTCAGAGAGGGGAGAGAAAGAGAGTCCAAGAGAGAGAAAAGTGGGTGGGGGTTGCCATAGGGTTTGGGAGAGGTGGGGGAAGGGGATAGGGGAGTTGCAGGGAGTGGGGAGGGTTGCTGCTGTGTTGTGGCAGCAAGGGGAAGGGGACTGGAGTAGTGCGCACTGCGCAGAACAGGGGAGGCGCTGGGGAAGGGATTTGATGGGTGTAGGGAGGGTAGGAAGGGGAAGGGGATCTACTGTACTTACTTGTAGGCTGCTGGAACTTAAGATTGATTGCTTATTGTTGATGAAGAAGACTTCAAAAATCCGCCGTGGCCCTCCCAAAGGGAACCACAACCTTGTGTCTCACAAGTCACAAATACTTTAATTTTATTCAATCAAACTTGACATTACAAAGAAACAATATGCTTAATTATAGCCTATTAAAATTTAAAAGACGCTTAACTCCAAGTGGATTCCTTAACAAACTAGGAATCCACCACATAATCTGAACTCTTGAATTGGAATCTAAAAAAGACACATGCTAAAAATAAAACTTTACATTATCTCAGACTCTAATAAGCACATGCCTGAATCTATCTCAATTAAAATTCTAATGGCCCACGTGATAGAGTTTAAAATAACCGAGGACTCAATAACTAACTCAAAACAAATTCTAATGAAAAAGAAACTCCTAAAAGACAAGAACCCTCCTAAAGATAGGAACCCTCTTTGTAAAAGAGTCTTATCTTATACACAACCAACTCAAATTGGACTTCCTAACTAACTGAAACCTTCAGAAAATAAAGATAAAATTCTGAAATTAAAAGCCAACCACTAAATTAGGGCTAAAGTGACCAAAATACCCCTCCTAGAGTGTTCGGCCAGCCCAATAGGGGCCCACTTTTAGGATTCGGCAAAGGGGGGGTCACCGTGTTCACATCACAATTCTACGCAATATACTCAGAATTACAACAGGTATATTGGTCCCCCCTCCCCTTCTCTCTAATAGCTTGACCAGTAAATAAAACCAAGCTATGAGAAGGGCAGTATTGTAATTTTGACTTCTCTTTTGCTATAAATAAGCAGGCTTGGGGATCTTATTGGACAATCTAGCAATAACACCTATTGGATGTTAACAAACTGTTAACAATAACTAACGTAGGAGAAGTTGAATTAAAACAACACTAAAGCATGATTGATGACAGGTTGCAGCAAAATCAGCAGAGAAACAGAGCAGCAAGGTTCAACAGCCTATCACTTGATTGTGGAAACAGCAGAAGCAATACTTGGTGTTGATTGTGGATTGTTGCAGGCCCTCTGCTGAAGTTTGCTGCAGCCAAAAAGGTGCAGTAAAAGTAGAGAAGCAAATAGCACGAGAAAAGGAGAAAATAAGAAGTGCTGACATTGTTCATATGAACAGTGTTTTGGCCTCTTTTTCTTCATGTTTCAATGACCAGATTAAACGGTGTCCATGCTTGCAATCCATCATCCATCAGAAGATCAGCCTAGAGAAGGAAAGGCTTGTACAGACGGGTTAATAATCCTCAGACATACAAAGGAAATTTAATGCAAGAGCAAAATCCTAGGAACATAAGCTTGAGCTTGACAAATGCAATAAAGAAAGCTTGAATGAGCAATCATGGGCTCTCTATTAGACAGGTAAAAAAAAAAGGGATAAAAATCCTCAACTGGGACAGGGCAGACAGCATCAAGATACATGTGGCCTATTCATGGCTGTCCATACACCTTGACCTTTCCACCAAGCCCACGAACAAACAGAAGAGTTGACATACAGCAAGCCCATCCATGGCTCCATTCCCACATGGCTTTGGTTGTTTAATATTTTTTCAAGTTAAAAACGCTGGTTAGTTAATTCAAAGTAGTTATTTATCCAAAAAATAAAAAAAGAATTCAGAATTGTTCACAAGACTGTTTTCTTTTCTTTTTTCTCTCTTTTTTTGGGGCTAACACTATCTCTAGGCCTATGACCCAACTATTCTTGCAGGTCCACACTAACCCCAAAAGTACATGAACCAGGTCATACTAGGGTTGATGAGAAGCATCCACCTTTTATTGAAAATAGTGAAGAGCACCAAACACCAGTGTGTGGGTGGAACTGGGATCTTCTACCCATGAGAGTAGAATAACTGCTAACTTGACGCCCCCTCTACCACATTCAGGAGGGAAGCCCACCACCGAACATTGACAAGGTGGACCCCTCCCTGCACATATGGTGGGGTGTCAGGGTATTTATTTCCTCTACCCAAGCCGGACTCGTGTGAGTGACCATAATGATATAAGGGGTTGAACTCAAGACATCAGGGTGATTGTAGACCATGTCTTGCTTTTAATGCTTATTTTTCGCCGGTTTCTTGTGGATTGGATGATGGATGAAACCAGCAAATAGCAAGGCTATACGAATTACTTGATGAAGTTCCAACTTAGAACCCATTCTCTCGCCTAAGAATTCAAGAATGGAGCACAACCTGAAATCCATTCAGGCGCTAAAGAAGGAAACGCATCATATGAAAGAAATTAAACTTGGGTTTAAGGTGACGTATAACCTGAATCCATTCAGGTGCTCATTATGGACAAGTATTAAGTCTTGAGACTTCAATTTTCACCCCAAAAAAAGAAAAAGAAAAAAACAAAACCCAGTAACTAAGAAACACATCAAAGTAAAGGTAAATTTGAGGTTTGCAGGAGGTAAAACTCTAGCTAGAGTTCAAAAGGCCGAATGCACAAGGCATCTATATTTAACAAGGTCTGGGGAGGGTGGATTATGTGTTCAATACGTAGCACCATCCCTGTTTAAAAAAATGTTAAAAGGACCTGAAACAGTTAATAAGCATTCAGCAGGTGAGCACTTGACAACATGCTAAGCACGACCTTCATTTAACTCTGGTTAGAGTTCTGGGTAGGAAAAGTAAATTATACAATGAAACAAAGCCAAAAAGAACTTGTAGAAACATAAATATACGTTAAAATGAACACAAGAACATTAAGAAGAAGTGTTTCTTATACGCACCCCCTCGGATTACAGCCCTTCTACATGCATCCCTCAGAAAATGGCACCTTACATTTATCCGCCTCAAAGCTGATTGTATTAAGTTTTTCAGTCAAGGATTGGTTTAAAATGACCTTCAAAGCCTTGATTGTTATGAGATACCTTGTTATGGATAACAAAGTTGACCATTTTACCTTACCAATTAGGGCCCTTCATGAAATTACAGTTATGTCATTCCTATCTCTTGCTTGCTTTGTTTCCTCCCAAGTCCTAACTCAGATGAATAACCCTCACAAGTGCTTCCTCTTCCATTCCAGCAGGTCATATCACCGGTACACAACACCTTCCTCCTTTATTCCAAGCCCCAGATAGGTTTCTCATAGTTTGCTCCTCCAATCTAGCTATTGAGGTGATCAAAGTTTGTAGAAAACACTTGTTAAGCACAGTGATCTGAACCAACTGTTAGTCTTAAGGAGGAGGAAGAGAGGGGTTGAGAATGTGAAACAGAAGAACAAGGGGTTTTGGTCTCTCCCTGTTGATCAACAAATCTTCCTATTGTACTACTGACAGATCCTCATGATCATCATCACTCCTAATCCTCCACCTAGTTAGATGATCTCTCATCTTTCATCCAGTCAATCAGATAATGTATTCAAAATCCTAAGAACACTAATAGATTGCTTACCTTCACACCTAGTTTGTCTTTTAATTTCTGATGCTCAGCTAGCTGAACATACTAGTTTGTCTTTCAATTTCTGATGCTCAGCTAGCTGAGCATACAATATAGCTAGTACTTCCTGCTTCACAGACCTATACTTCCTCAACTTGCTGAACATCGATTTAGCACTCACCTTTCATCAAAGAACACACCACCTTCACAGCCCCAAGCTTGCTGGGCGCTGCTTCAAGCTCAACATTCATTGTCTACCAACGCAAATGACCACAAAGGAATGGCCCCAACACTGCCTCTCATACCTCCATTAGCATTTGTATTTTCTCCCACTCACCTCCACCTCCTTGCTGCTTTGCATGCCTCTCATGTGCAACATTCCTAGAGCCTATATTCTGAGATATACAAATCAATTTTCTGAGAAAGCCCATGATCATCACATTCTGCCCACAGTTTCACCAACTTATTGGATAAAGAACCGAAATCAACTCTCATTCTACCAATGCAGTACTGCCAGCCCACATAAGGCCTGACCCTTCTGAATTCAGACCATTACCGCTAAACATTGAAGAATCATGAGCATCTCTAATCTACCACCAGCAAAGCTCAGTTATTGAAGAAAAGAATCCGCCTTCTAAAGATTAATGAGAACTCCATAGACACCATTACAGAGCAGATTTATCAACAAAAACTAACAAATGTTGCAAGGAAAAGCAGAAACCTGTAAGAGAATTGATATCCCAATGAGGTTGAGCCAAGGTTTACAAAGTTGCTGTATTTATCACCACCATTGCCGTAAGGTTTCACAAGAAAACACCACTCATATGACCACACACCACAATGCAAATAGATGAAGAGTCTAGAATGAAAGGTAGGTCTGTAAGTCAGAAAGCAGGTTTGACGGGGGGGGGGGGGGGGGGGGGAAGAATAAGAAGAAGAAAGAGGGCAGGCGATGGACAGAGGAAGAAGAAGAAGTAAAAGAGCCAAGGAGGCTGCACAGTGTCATGTTTTCCTCCCTGGCCTTAGACTTTATATATAGAACTTAACATCTGATTACAAATCTCAAAAAAAGAGAATGAAGAAACATATCACAACCAAATATGGAAACCCAGCATTCTCGAGTTAGTGCTGGATCCTTTCTTTCCTTTCCAAGACAACCCTCTAAATTGATAAGAAGGTATAAGTGATTACATATAGAGCTTAGGTACGTCTTTTTACCTTTTCAACTAAACCTCAAAACACAGATAAAATGGTCATAGTACCCCTATAAGAATAGTATGGCCATTTGTAAGGATATCTTAGGAGCCTTTCTTTGCAGGTCTAGCTCCACTCATAGCCCACCTTTTGCATCAAGCCGAACGAATCTGTCTTGCCGAATCACCATGTCAATCGTCAAGCAACTTGATTGAAGTATAGGGGGTACTATGACCATTTTGGAAAGAAAAAAAAAGTGAATTTAAACAGCCATCATATAACTGTTTGGACCATTTAGTTTGGAACTTTTGGGGGTACATGCAAGGTGTGATTATCGGAGTGCATGTAAAAAAACAATAAACCGAGAGGATGGATGTAAAACACCCTTAACAAAATATTCAAAGAAAATAGACGATAATAAAGGTAAGGGTTTCACCAGCCAAAGTAGAATAGAGCTTATCCAGGCAGTAGAGGAAAGGAACTTTGGAACCCAAGACTGAAGGTTTGAAGCTCACATTGAAGCATAAGATCAAGAACTCGGTAATATCTCTTTTTGGTATGATTCTAAGGTAATATTTTGGTATCTTGGCAAGATCTCAGGTATTTCACCACAATTGTGTGCTCCTCACTGAATCCTGGTTTCAACTTAACCAAAAAAGTGCATTAACTCGGAATATTTTGGCTAACTGAGTTTGAACCAAGCATTGAAGCTGCTTAAAAGTAGTTGCACGACAAAAAAAAAAAACTTTTAAGGTTAAAATTGATGGCAACAAAGTTGATAGGGGTGTCATCTTGTGAAGGCATAGGATTTGGCTTTTAAGCAGGTAAATGGAAGGATAAGAAGGCTTCTGATCAAAGTTTAGATTTCTAGGTCGGTTTTCTGTCTTTCATGATTAAAGCAATCTCTTAGGAAAGTACACTTGTCCAGGCTAAAAGCTTCAGTTTGAGTGATCAAATCGAGTCCCCCCCGCCCCCCTTCTCTTTCTTTGTGGCCCAAAAGATGACTGATCAAATAGAATGTTTAACGAAGGGTCAAATTGAGTGTTTAATGAAGGGACAAAGGAGCATCCCCATGACATTTCTAGACATTGATCATTCAGTGGATTGAAGAGATAAGGTTGTAATGTTGTATACTAGGAAATGTTTAGTATTTTCACTGTTATATTTGTTTACGCTAATAGGTTTGTGGTTTTTAATACCTATAGACTTACCAGAGTCCATAAAACTTTAATACAATGTGTTTAAGCGTCCTTTTTATCTTGTGGCCCTCAAATAGAAGCCAAAATTTTAAAAGTTCAAGTGAAAAGCTGAGCTTTAGGCCCTTTTTTTTTTTTTTTTTTTTTTTTTTGGGGGGGGGGGGGGAGTTGCTCATCTAGTCTTCGACTCTGTCATACATTTCCATTCACACAATATTGACATGAGCATTTCAAAAATTGCAGTAGTGTAACAAAACTTAGCTACAAGAATAGACATACTACCATAGTGTATATAATCAAGAGATCAGATATTCGGTGCATTATACATTTTAGTTTGAAACACCCCAAACACAAAAATATTCAACCACATGCTAAGCAGGGCTTTGAATGACTTCCCAGAATCAAGCTCAGCAATCCAAATTTGTTCAGGCCACTAGTCAAAATAACAAGATCCACCTTATGATGAATTTAAAACTGGAATACTCATTTCACAATTAATCACATGTCAGTAAGCAAATAGTAATGGTTTATTTGGTCAATACATGCTGGAATCTTTATCCCTTTTGAGCTTAATGATGATCCCAACCCCCAAGGCTTTATTCATAGCATTTCGCCTTGGATCTAACAGAAAGTGAAGCAACTTACATTTTGTCGACTCTTCATCGTCCTCATCACACCACTTGTTCCAATCAACCTTGATGTAAGGAGCAGGCTTTTCATCAGACTTTAACAGTCTCTTCCACCAGCCCTTCTGCTCTTTCTGGATTGAGCAAATTATGTTTCTGAGTCCAACATTAACTTTACTACCCTGTAACAGAATTTACAGAGCTCCAACCATAAGGTGTAGTAGATATCTAGTCCATGTACCATAAAAGAATAAAAAAGATTTCATTGTACTCAGCATACTCCACAACACCTATGGAACTGATTTCCTGAAATTAAAAGTGACTAGACTAGGTTTTGTGATCTTTCAAAAATAAGTGCTTGCTTTTCATTTTATATAATTTCATAACATAGATAAGATCCACCAAAAAAAAATCCAGAAACTCCAAAATTTAGAAAGATACTTGTTTTCACTAACTAAAAGCAAATCAGATTGCTAATAGATGTCAAGGACCAAAGAAGGCTAATTTCTAGATCTGGAGTAACATTTTACTTAAGCATTTTACTCTTTTTGATTGTACATAACCTAGATTCTGCACTACTCTAGCCAGAAGCAATTTTACCAAGCTGCTATAAGCACCCTTGTTTTAATGATATCAACAGAATTGGCTGAAAGCCATCTAAGGTGACACAGTATCTAATAGATAAACACTGAGAGCATTCTACATCAATCAACTTCAATAAACTCCAGATAAACCATCGGATGGGATGATTCTCAAAAACTAGAAAATCTGCTCACTACCTTGCCTTTTTATGACATCAAACGAGAGTCCCGGAGGTGCTATGAAGCAAACCTATGCTTGCAAGTAACGACTTTCCATACCTATCATGATTAACTGAACCAGTGGGCTGGTGCTAATGGCTATGCTAAGTAAACAGGAAGCCATACAACAAGAACACCGTTAAGGGCGTAAAATGACAATTTGCACAAAAGTGTTTCTTCATAGTAATCCATTCACATAATCCATATTTCTCTTTAGTATGGAAACCGATCATCAACATCTATATTGCATGCTTTCACAAAATAAAAGATAGTGGGAGAGACAGGGGATGAGATGAACAATGATGAAAAACCTTAATAATATTCAACTAGATGGAAGCAAAAAATGATTAAAATTAAATCCTGGGTAAGACATCTGGTGTCAATTGAGAAAGCTTAAAAACCAAAATAAATAAAAAAGGCACTCTTTCGAACGGTCATAAGAAGCTTACCGCAGGAACAATTGTTCCATAGAGTTCCAGACTCAAGTCAAATGGTTCACCCTGTAGACCAGTGGCAGAGAAACTAAAAGACCCCTGAGATTCACTTTTCACAGAGACATTCTTTGCATCAGGCAGAGCAACAGTGAGGTAAACCTTATCAGAACGCTGTGCCCAAAGAACTTCTGGATGTCGACTGTATAGAGACAAAAGCAACTTTTATCATTCCAAAGTAAACAAAAATACGTAAGTTACCAAATATTTTATGTAAAAGTAGTTACACGGTAACAAATTGAACAACTTAATACCCTTCTTTTCATCAAATACTTAATAGTGAAGGTTCTAGCCTTCTAGGTGTAGGAGAACCCCCAAAATAAATATCTACAAGTTAATATCAATACAATAACTCCAACCTCCAACACCCGTCCCCCAACCCCACCCCCCCAAAAAAAGAAGAAGAAAGAATGTAAATCATTAGCCAATAAACAAATATGAAAAACAATATCAACTCAAGTTAGCTCATTTAACTCTAATCTCAACTGAAAAGGTCATTCACAGAAATCTTTGTTGATTTTTAAGTAATTCATGCCTTATCTTAATTCTGTAAACCAGGTCCTTTTCCTCAATTACTTGTCCATTTAAAACATCCAATTCACACCGCAACATTCATTCAGCAGTGATTGGTCATCATAGAAAATTGCTGAACCATTTCAGACAACTGTCCGTCATCATGTTATCCACTGATGCTACTTCAACAAGAGAGGCAGTCTTGAACCAGGCTGACTATATGCAGGCTGTGACCTGCTCACAATTTATGAAAATAGCCAAATCATTCATACATGTGGAACCAAAAAGGTTAGCATACACTCCATTCCAAAATGAAACTACCCAAGCTCTCTTGATTGCAGCCAAAATACCACTGAATCCCTGTTAACCAGTCTAATAAAATGCCTTTTTTAATGTAAGTAAGGTAGTGCTTTAGAATACAAACTGTATGGATCAACCTAGTTTTGGACTTACCCATTTATTAATGAGCAGGTTTAGACTACACGTGAGGCCCAGGAGACTAAACCTGCTCAGACCCCTCCATGCTGTTAACACCTGATTATGTTCTCACATACTCCCTTGAGTTACTTCTAACTTTATGCTTCAATTTCTAGTTGGACATGAATATCAACATCGTCATTTTAGGTAAACTAATGTTAACATATCCATGTTCTCTTTCTTTCTCCAGCATTCAACTCAATTCTTATCCAGAGATTTAATGACATGCTAAAAACACACACCACACTGAAAGCTCCTCTTCGATCTTTCCCAGCCTTCCACTATCAGGAAATATATTAGAAATGGCTAACTTGAGATATTTCTCAGACATCACACATAATAGCACCCATTGTAATCCCAGATTCAAAAAAATCAACATTATTCCAAGTTAGAGGGACTTTTATAATGCTTTCGAAAGAGAAGGACAATACATAGGTTTTAAATTGCTGAGGATTTGAAATTTCAACTTTGTAGATGAAGATGAAAAAGAAGTGTCTCCATTGCATCTAGTCCCAAACTCATGGCCTGAAATGCTCTTGGCAACATTAATCAATAGATCTCCAATAATGAAAATCCAACACATCAGAGATGATATGCTAAATCGAATAGACCTCTCCCTTCTTCAGGGCTAAAAATTAAACAATGCCAGCAAGGTAATAACAGATGTGAACTAATTATTATCAGTTTCTATAGAATCAAGATTCCAGCTCAAAATATGAGAGCCACTAGTTTTGAAGTCAACGTCTAAACTTGTTTTTTTTCAGCAACCATCAACTAGACATTGAAAACCGCATGCAAAACAACTTATAAGAGGAAAAAGAATCTAAATAGCACATTGTATAGAATTCAGTACATCTATTTTCTATTATGATACAGGTTGGATTGTCGACGCCATAAGCGAGGAGATGAAAGGGAAAGGATCAAAGAAGGAGAGAAAAAAAAACATATACCTCATCACGAGAAACTGCGGAGAATAGCTTTCGAAGAAAAGTGATTAATGAAGCAGCTGCAGCAGTGGAAAGTCGGAGACTCGGTAAGGCACCCTAAACACGATACAGTCAAGGAAAAACCACAGGAAGGACCCTAGAGTTCATGGAAACCCCATTCATTTGTTTTCGCTCCGCCGCTCCCGTTACTAACGCTGAGCAGAAATGCATAGCCGAAAAGGTGCGACGCTTGAGTACAGTCTTTGAGTCTTGACCAAGTAAGGCCCAAGGATTTGGATTTTTTTTCACGCCCACTCTCTACACAACCGTTTTGTCTCACAACTCACCTAACAAGAGGCCACCCGGGCCCACCTGACAATGCCCAAACCCTGATTTTGTTGTGTGGTTTATGGATAGGGAGAAGGAATGCCTTTGTGCACCGTAGACTGCATCTGCGCTGTGACTTATATACGCAGCACATGCAGCGAACGGTCGAGATTTCGATCTCAACCGTTGGCTTCACCGTGCTGCGCATTAAATGTGCAGCACTAAAGCACAACCCCTGCATCTGCGTCGAGGCTCCAGACACAGCCAATACAAAATGACTGTTGCCTCAATTGAAAGAGAGGGGTGTTTTAGCCATTTCCTCTCGGCTGCCTGGGTAGTAGGTACTGATAATTTTTTTGTAACACACAATCTCTCCACTGAGAGGTGAGGTTCTCAACCACTGCACTATCCTTATATTGGTGTGGGTACTTATAATTTGAGCTTGATGAATGAAACTTTTTGTGCAACCATAACATGTCACAACTCCCACCAGCACATGGAGTGATTTTTGTTTGCGCCTTTGCAGATATCATCCACGTAAGCACAACAATTGGTACACGTGTCGTTTCTTTTATCCAACAGCTAGAATAAAGATAGTCTTAGTGTTACATCATTTAGGTTAAAGAACTCTTCAGATTTACAAAACTCATTCATGTTATTAATTAAATTATGTAAAGAGGCCAAATACCGAACGGAACCAAAAACTAGATTTTGTATATAAACCCTAACCTAAAAATATGCTCACCATGGCACCACTGATTTTGGGTTAGAAGGTTTCTATGGTTGAGCACATAAGAAGGAATTTTCAATGCTAAACTAATTTTTCCAAATTTTTGAAGAAATTAATAAATAAATAAAACATTTGTATTAAGTGCGTCCCTAAATGTAATTCAAAGTCGTAAACAGGAAATAGCTTTTGAATTTTATTTTTTTTCCTTCAGGTTTTGGAATTTTCCTCCTTTTTCGCATTTCTTCTTTGAAATCCTCGGTTTTGACATTTAGAAAGCATGACAAAATCCCTATTTTGCATGGTGGATTTTTTTTTCTTCTCCCTTTTGTTGTTTTCTGTTTTGGATCTTACTATGTTAGAACTAAAATTCTAACTCTAGTTTCTTTGGCGTTTACTGGATCATTACTGATACGAGAGGAACAAAAAATACATGAACAATCCATTTGTTTCCTCAAGATTTGTATGTCAAAACAATGCTCAAATTTCTGTTTATTTTTCTTTCAACAAAGTTGTAAACCACCTCAAACTACTAATGTTTCAACCAACATGAGTACATGTTTGCAGAGATAGCTCTTCTTCTTCTCTCCCTTCTATCGTTGTTTTCCCTCTCCTTCTATGTCGATAATCTCTCATCCCTATTTTCTAAATTTGTTTCCGTCTTTCCGTGTGCTTTTTAGATTAGTCACCAACTGGTCATTTTCCTTTCACAACTAATGAAAATCTTATAGAAGAGAAAACATATTTGGAGATCTCTAACAGCTTCTAGGATTTTTCTTATGCGAGTTGTGTTAGATTCACGCAATTTGTCTTTGGTGTCGTCAGGTTATTTGGCCCTCACTAGGTGAATCTCATTATTATTAAGGATGAATTTTGTAAATTCTAAAATTTTTCTAACCAAAATTATATAATTACAAAACTGCCCTTTTGTTTCATTCATTAGATGAAGGAAACGGTATATGTCACATTTCCATGCCTGCACAAGAGATATCCGCACATGATTGAACAAAAATCCCATAGAAAGCCCTGCCATAATATATTTGTATGCCCAAATTAGAAGGTTGGTCAGGGTTTCAAAGCTTGGCCAATTGAAAATTTGGAATAAAGCTACTTCTTTTTTTTTAGGTAAGAGAATAAAGCTACCTTATCTCGACATATTTAGAGTGTTGTTGGGATTTCTTCGTTCACCACAAATGGTTGGTCTTTGGAAAGAGTGGCAAAGCCACATTCGGGCTGGAGGGCCATGCCCCCCAAGATTTTTTTTTAAATTTGATTAATAATATAAAATTTTCTTATTTTTTTTCACTTCACATATGAAATACTACTATGTGACCCCCTAAAATTAAAAATAAAAGTTTAAGATAAAGATTATGGGGATAGATGTCATTCTTAACGATGGGAAAGGATTTATTCCTTATCTTTTTTTTTTTTCTTCTTTTTTTTTGTTTATCTCACGTCTCACAAAACATTAGAATAGTCACCAAACATTGGAGTTTTCCTAAATCTTCTCCAATGTTATAAGGTATCACTCTCTCATTCTCATTTTTTTATTTGGTTGTTATTTATTTCTTCTAAAATTTCGATTATACTAATAGTAATTTAAATCTCATTAGAATTTAACCATTGATTTTATCAGATCTAATCATAATCATGATTTTTTTTTTTAATCCCTAAATTTTTTTCCTAAAATTTCAATTCCTATTATTAGAAATTTAAATATTGTTTAGAATTCCAGCCATCAATTTTATTAGATCTATTCATAATCATTTACTTTTGTTTTTGAATCCATAAACTTTTGATTCCTACTAATAGCAATTTAAATTTTAAATTTTATTAGTATCAGCCATTAATATTATTAGATTTAATTATAATCATTGAATTTTATTTTTTTTACTTAATTTATGGCAATTGACTATTTTTCTCATATTTAGTTAATAGACTTCATTACAAAAAAAAAATAATAGACTTCAAATCTATCTTTTTTCCTATAATTTCTCTTACAATTTCTTTCCCCCTTTCTCTTTCGTGGTTTTTTTAAAGTCTCTCTCCCACAATTTTAGCACCTAAGCTTTATTTTAATAATTTTTTTTATAATTACTTATAAATGTGTTATCTATATTTTAGTCATCATATTTATTTACTTAAATTTTTAATGTGAACCCCACGTCCGAATATAATAAAATAATTCAGAGGAGTGATTGCTCCAATATTCAATTCGTGGTTCCACCCCTGTTTCCAAATGCCTAATAGGTGTTCAGCCACTTTTAAAGGTATTCTTGTTGTGATGATACTGTGAACAAAATGCATTAAGTATTTGATTAAACATGTCAAGCATATATGGGTTTGGCATGGTCCCTGACTTGATGAAAGTAATCTAAAATCTTTGGATACTAGTATCGTAGAAGCTATCGAGAGGCTACATGGCGACCGAGTTAGCCGGCTCTGTGGTGATGGTAACTCATGGTCAATGGACCGGTTTAATTCAGTTGTTTATGTCAAGTGGAAGGAGATTTAGAAAAAAATGAACTCCATCTGAATCTTCTAAAAGGATACATAGTTTGGGCACCTACAACTTCTGGTGTTTTTTCTCTTAGTCTTGCATATGATGCTGCTCAAGAGACATCATCAGAGGTGGCTAAGTCCTCATATGTGCCTCCTCGTTTTAGCTTCTTCACTTGGCTTTGTGCCTTTGGAGAGGCTTCCAACTAAGTCGAAGACTACTTATTGGAAACATGCAGCTGATTCTATATGTGTTTCTAACAAGGAAGAAACACAATGTCATATCTTTTGCAAGTGCAGGTTCACTCAACAAGTGGGGAGGTCATTTTTAGTCTTCACATGTTCCTGTATGCTCCAAGTAACTCCTAGACAGATGAACTTCATTGGGTGCTAGACCATTTCCGTGGCGCAGATTTAAAATTGCAAGTTCGGCGGTTTTCTTTGCATTGTGTAATATACCGAATCTGGTATAAGCGAATCTCTGGGATTTTCAAGAACTTAGATAGTAACATCAGTGCTATCAATCAAAGGGGGTGGGTGATTTCTGACAGGGGGAGGGAGGAAGGTAGGGTTGTGGTGGCTAGGCAGTGGGAGGGTGTGTGGTGGTTTATGCATGGCAATGATGGGTAGTTTCTGGTCAAGTGTATGAAGAAGATGGATGAAGCCACCTAGTTTTGGATATGGGATGAGACACGGGATCCACATCCTTTGTAATTCCTTTCCTTACAATTCCATAAAATTCCCTCTTAGGATTGTGTGCCATGTGGCATTTAAATAATCCAACGATAACCCAACAAACTAGAGTTCAAATAAAATTCAAATTTAGTTTGAATTGGGTAACCATTAGATTACTTAAATGCCACATGGCACAATCCTAGGATGGAATTGTAGGGAAAAGAATTACAGAGATGTGAATCCGATGAGACACAATGGTAGTTTAATAAATTAATATTAAGAGGATATTTTGGTCATTTCATTCTCGGATTTAAGTGGACACTAATTCGACAATTAGTTATAGGCTATGTGTAATTTTGTTTTGGATTACAGATACTTTAAGACACTTAAGGGAGCCAACAAGAGTTTTGGCACAACTTAAGTGGCATACGGATTCACATCCTCTGTAATTCCTTTCCCTGCAATTATCTACAATTCCTTCTTAGGATTGTGCCATGTGACATTTAAGTAATCCAACAGTCACCCAACAAACTAGAGTTTAAATAAAATTAAAATTTATAGGTGGGTTTAAATAAAATTCAAATTTAATTTGAATTGGGTAACCACTGGATTACTTAAATGCCACATGGCACAATCCTAAGAAGGAATTGTAAGTAATTGCAGGAAAAGGAATTACAGAGGATGTGAATCCGTGGCATACACATAAAACTCTTTTCTTTTCTTTTCTTTTCTTTTCTTCTTTCTTTTTTCTTCTTCTTCTTCTTCTTTTTCTTTCTTTTTTTTTTTTTTTTTTTTTTTTTTTTTTGGGGGGGGGGGGTGTTGTAAAATTTCACTTTCCTTTGTAACCAAACAAACTTTTGATTTCATTAGGGAAAAAAAATTATGAGATTTGTTAAGGGTCTGTTTGATTACATGAGTCTGGAGATTTCAAATCTATGGAGTTATAATTTATAAAATTAAATGTTTGGTTGTGGAATGAAATCTGTGGATTCATCCTAAAAAAACTATTTGATTGATGTGATTTTTGTGAATGTGCAAATGTATAGCTTTTTTGAAATCTCTGGATTTCACCCCTTACCCATAAATCTACATATTCACGTTTTTAGTGTAAAAAGGTGAATCTCTAGATTCATGAATCTAGAGATTTTTACAACCAAACTGGTATAATTCTTAAATTCATGAATCCAGAGATTTCAAATATCTGGATTCATGTAACCAAACAGGTCCTAATGCAACCTATAGGAGGGTAAATAAGTTGCCACTAGTGTATTTACCTAATTTTTTATTTTAATTACAAATTAAATATTAATTATGAACTAAAATAAAAGTGAACAATTGCAGTCACTACAACGCAAGGGCAAGGTTTAAAGCATCAGTATCGAGTATCGTATCGGTCATGTGATTTTAAGAGACGTATCATCATGTATCGAGTATTGTAGCGCTCTGGCTAATTTATTTTACTGTAATTCAATTGAGAGACGTATCGAGATGTATCGTATCGGTTGAATCAAATATGGATACGTATCGGCAAGTATCGTATAATATCGTGGGATACTTTAAACCATACGCAAGGGTTTTATAGTGGTTCGACTTTACAAGTTTACATCTACTCCTCGATTGGTCTCAAAAGAGTATTCCAATAATGGTTTTTTTTAATACGATAGGTAGAAAGTCAAACCCTTACAATATATGTTCAATAGCACCATGTATAGAGTTCAGATCATCTCCCCATCGTAGGTGCACTCTGTGCTCCCTGACGGCTTTACAACCACACATTATGGTGGGGCCCACAGGTAAAAAACAATAAAACATTAAAAAATATATATCACCACCTTCACTTGTGGGCTTATGTAATGTGTGGTTGTAAAGCATTCGGGGAGCATAGAGTGTACTCCTGACGGGAAGACGGGGAGATGATCTGGACTCCCAGTTACAATATTTGTTTAACTAGGACAATAACATCTCTAACTAGTTTTAATAAACATAGACTATAATTGAACAAACTGTATACAATAAATGAAAGAATATTACTTTAAAAAGAGTTATGACACATTATCACTAGTGTGAGTGTGATGCAATGAGAGTGTATGCTCAAATAAAAATGAATGCACCTTCAAAACCTTCAATTACCTCAAACTTAGCTTTCACAAGTTCGCTTAACTCCTTAGCATGTTCTTCAAGGACGAGAAATGATGAAAAGCAATAACAAGTCAATCTTGACAAATTTTGAGAAGCTTTATAGTAATTGGGCAGCAATAACTCAATTAGCAAAGTAAAAACTCTCAAATAGGATTGGCTAAACTTATAAAGATGAGCTTATAAAGATGTCATTCAATTGTTTAGCTCAACCTCTCAATTGATAGAATATTTTATGAAATTTTAGCAGATTACCGTCTGTTCAGACTGATACCATCTGAAAAATATAATCGTAAAGATAATTTTAACCAAACAAAATAAGGTAATAATGTACAATAGGGGTAGTTGCGAAATTAAAATAATTCAAACAGTGATTTCACAGAAAATACTAGCGGATTGGAGTAAGGTGTCTAACGTAAGTCCAACCTTAGGGCGCCCATGTTTATGAAACTTAAAATGGGGGTCTCAGTGCATTACGAGCTTTCTTTTGGGTGTCGAAGTAATTTGGTCTAATTTTGATATTCATTAGATATTTTTAAGACCACGGGGAATTGCAAGATTGGTACTTATTGCAGGGGAGACTGGGAGTAGGGACCACCGCGTGCATCCAACTGTGTTAAACATACGCGTGCATCCACGAGAATGACACGAGTTTCCACGAGCAACACATAATGCCTAAAATAACCCTGGTATGCTAACGTCACCAAAGCATTTGCGTTAGAAGCCAAACAGGCCACATAGGTTCTTTCTGTTCTTAACAACGAAGACGCCACATGGCGGTAGCTGAAGTCTAATTCTCAACGGGATCTAAAGCCTTTTCCACGTTTCACACTGTACAAAACATTCACTAATTTCACTTTCAGCTTCTTTGACGTGTCTACACAAACGCAGCATTAAATAGGATGTAAAATTGGCTTCCACCTGTAACGATCTCGACAGTCCAATTTAAGTGGGACCTGACTAAAAGTTAAGATGTTGACATCCAACGGTCACAACACGGTAGACGTTTGCTGGTGGTTTTGGTAAATAAAATCAGTACTTCGAAACAAAACCAGGGACGGTTTTTCTGTATATTGGGGGCGGAAGAGTGCATGGTTTTGCTTTGCGTGGTTCGGTTTTTCCAAAAGAATAACAAGCTAATAATCTAATCATCATCCTTGTGCTGTTATCTGGTTTTCTTTTCATGGCCCCTGGTTTTCCTCAACATCTATGCGTTGCATATAGACTTCAGTCTTTGTTCACTTTCCCCCATCTAGTCTTTCTCAACTACTTACCTCAACAACGTTATCCGACTCAACTGCGTCTTGATCTTCCCTTTGATCTTACCAGATCTGCAGACTTCGGAGCAGACATTTTTTTCTTCCATATTGGTGAAGAAGGGGATTTTGATCTAAGGACAGTGGAAACTGGAAAAGAGAGATTTTGAAACCGGATGACTCAAGAGGTTGGTTCGATCGAGGAGAAGAAGATGAAGAGAGAAAACGCTGGGACTGTCCGTAAACTTATCAAGAAGAAGAGATGTAAGACGACGGTTCGCCGTCGCGAACCTAAAGTCTCACAAGTGCTTCAGAAACTCTACCATTGCTGCAGAGACGTGTTCAAAGATCCAGGCTCCGTTCCTTCTCCTCAAGATGTCCAGAATCTGCGTCAGATTCTCGGTGAGTTTATCTGCCAATTTCATTGCTCGATCTGTTCTCTCGTCATGAAACTGAATCTGAATACAGAATACTTCCTTCCTGTTTTCGAGATTCGGGAAGGCTATTTTGTTTTCTTTCTTTCATTCATTCTTGAGTTGTTTATACGCTTATATTACTTCTTTATTCTCATTTCAAATGAGGGTTTCTGCTTTTCTTACATGGATCATGGATCTTGATTCATCTGTTTTGCATTTCTATTTATAAGATTTTCGTGATCTCCTTGCTTGATCTTAGTTCTTTTGTCTTTCCTGCGGAAGGCTAAATGCTGTATCACAGAATGCCTTCAGTTCTCCCTTTTATCTATGCTTGCCTTATTCCCATTTTGGAGATGATCAATTAATAGTGCCCCTCAAAACTCAAAACACCAGATGGTGACGAAAGGAATGCACCTAGAAACTGGACCGTGTGTGTCTTGTCCATTATAAATAACTCCCACTAGTGCGATCCTCTACCTGTGTTTGTTTCCCTCATTTTTTTCCCCACAGTAAGAGGGTCCACCAAAAAAAATCCACTTCTGATTTTTCTTCTGAATTCAGAGGTCATTCTTTTCCCCCTCTTCGAGGCCTGTGGGCCCTGCTGTCTATGGTTTGATATTGATTGAAAAAAAGAGAAACAAAATTGTGTTAGTATAGATCACTTTCACCTTCCCTTGGAGCAGGTATTGTCTGCTCGACTTTATGGTTGTTTGGAACTTTGAATACAAGCACCGGTGGATAATATGGTTGATTTTTTCTCATATTACCAGACAGTGTGAAGCCAGAAGATCTAGGGTTAAGCGGAGATCTCCTATTCTTTAAGCCAGAGAGAGTTATGGAAGGAACTCCTAGGGTGAAATGCACAACCATATACAACTGCAAAAAATTTTCGGTAAGGAAAACGAGAGGAAAATAATATCCTCATTTATTTATCTATTATTATTTTTTATCAGAATCAATTCGAGGTCTAATTTTTAGTTGTTTTCTACTTTTTCTTGCAGCTTTGTATTTTCTTTCTTCCACGTAATGCAGTTATCCCACTCCACAACCACCCAGAGATGACTGTCTTCAGCAAACTTCTTTTAGGATCAATGCATATCAAGGCATATGATTGGGTTGATCCTGTCGAGTTTGAGTCCTGTTCCTCGCCTTCTTCGAACAGTTAGTATTCCATTTTCCAACCTCTCTGGATCTCCTCCGTTTTCTTTACTTTGTGAATCAGATGTGGAAAGAAACCAAAAGGTTTTTGTGATTGACCCAATAGCGGATAAATGTGCAGTGAGGCTAGCGAAGTTGAAGGCGAACACAGTATTCACAGCCCCGTGTGATTCATCAGTTCTGTATCCCACATCTGGAGGAAATATTCATGCTTTCACGGCAGTTACACCATGTGCTGTACTTGATGTTATTGGACCTCCTTATTCAAAAGAAGATGGGCGAGACTGCACGTACTATAAGGATCTGCCCTATCCAAGTCAGTCAGGTAATAAACCTCCCTTTTATATTTTCATCTAATATCCTTTCATTTTTTCTCCCTCTCACTTTCTCTTTTGGGTAGGAGATAATTTTATCCGGTTTCACTTCACTCCTGCCCATTCTGTGCCGCCTACGATCGATATCGAAATCTCGACCTTCTGTTTGCCTTTTAACCCACTTGTGAAAGAGTTCGGATCAGCTACCCGTCGGGGAGCACAAAGCACGGCTTTACCACCATAAATACAAGGGGGACCAGGGTTTGGGGATGGAAGGGTTTTTTTATTTTTTTATTTTTTACCTGTGGGTCCCACCGAATTTGTGGTGGTAAACCCGACGATCTGTGCTCCCCGTCAGGGGCGATGATCCGGATTCTTTGTGAAAATGATGGTCAAGATTTCGATCTCAACCGTAGACAGCAGGTGTTATGCTTTTAATGCGCAACATTCAAGTTGAACTCATTTTTATCACCATAGACTCTCCAAGTTTACTTTGTCAGTGATTATAAGTGAGTCTCTTCTTGAATGTGTAGTGAAAAACTAGCTTTAAGGAGGCTTATGAGGATCCCAATTCGCATGTGTTTGTGTTCAGTTTTTAACTATAGCTAAATAGGGTTTATCATGCAAAAGCTTATGTTCTTGTGCTTTTTTTTTTTTGTTTTCCCTCTTCTGATTACAGATTCTAACTTAGAGGAATACAAAGAGGGAGAAGGCTGTTATGGATGGCTAGAAGAGATTGTCATGCCCAAGGATGTAGAGATGGAAGGGGTTCCATACTTAGGCCCACGGATAATTGAAGATGTTGACTAGATTCTTGAGAATACTTTTGTTGCTAATTGAAGTTGACCATTCATACAAGTTAATTTTTCCCCTACTCAGTTCGGGGCCCACCCTCAATCTATCTAGGTTTAGCTTTACTCTATGGTTCCATCTGTTGTAGGAAAAAAAAAAAAAGGTTCCATCTGTATAGTTAGGGCTTAAACTAATCTATGTTTAGTCCTTTTATTAACCTTGATAATATTTATTTATTTATTTTTGTTCAAATGAAAATTTATATAAAGCACTCCAGACTAAAGGACAAGTATTGTCAATTACAAAAAGTGGTGGAACATACTACTAAACCCTAACTATGAAGACTGAGCAATCTGGCACCACGAGGTAAAAAGTTCGAATTTCTATTCACAAATTCAAACACACCACAATCAAACTGAACTATTAAGTTTTTTGTCTTTTAGATCAAACTTGAGACAAAAACAATTTAGTGAGTTGTGTTTATGAGATAAAGTGCAAATGACCTGTTGGCAATCTAAAGGCAACACCAGCTGAGAAACTTGAACTATTCTAACAAGCAGTAGACCATCTCACATTGCTTCTACTTCAAAAATTTATGCAGACATACTCTTACTAATCTTAGACTGTGCCACCACAAAACCAGCAAAGGATGACATCACGGCCTGCTAGTTTTCTGGACATTTCCCAAGAGCCATCGGTAAACAAGTGTGCAAAGCCCTTATTTTCTACATGGCTGAGATCTAACCTGTTATCTTCCAAGATGGTGTCAGTTGATCTTGTTATAGACCTGTAAATGGATAATTGAAATACACATCTGAACTCACATTTGTATTTGTTTAAGGGTGTTCGTATCTAGAATTTTTCTTACCATAAAATATTTGTATGTATCCTTTAAGCAACCGGATTTGGGATTTGAATAATTACTCATGGATCAAATAATATTCAAATAGAGTAAAGTATTCAACATTTTTTTCCTCTAAAAATGGATGGTAATAAGATCGGAACCGGTAATCAGATAATTGAAAATAAAATATTAAACATTTTTCTCTGAAAAAAGAGGCTAATAATCGGATGCGGAAATGGAAAATGGGAAATTGGAAATTAAAGAAAAGAAAAAAAAAAAAATGGACATCACCAATCAATAATTGGATAGTCTATCGGATCGAATTATTATCGAATATCCGATAAAGTTCGAATTCGAATTTGGATGCCTTCTCTAAATTTCTGTTAGATTCGGATTCAGATTGGGTCTTACTAGTCGTATTCCAAAACAGGTGTGTCCAAAGTCGAATCCGATCCGTTTACATGTCTACCACTTATATAGTTTAGCATTAAGACTAGCAAAAAAACCGTAGAGTAACTGAAGTGGAAGGATGGAAAAACTTACATCTACTCTTACCAAAAAAAATAAAATAATAAAATTTACATCTACATATTGTGTTTCGAATTTGAACATGAAAATTTCACTAAATAGTAGAAAAAACAGGTTTTGTTTGTAAATTTATCTATCACTTTTCAGGAGATCAAGGGCGAAGTTCTACGTATGTGTTAGTAGTCCCCTTTATATGTAAATCCCCTTTAGTTACTAATTCTAAAATAATCTTGTCTCATAATCAATTTTGTAGGTAAAGTTTATTATAATGATGTTTTTGAAAACAAAGAATATAATCTTAAAAAATTAATTCACTTCATAAGATCATAGTATGAAGTTAGGAATTTGTATCTACTTTGCAATTCAAGTATTGTTTGTTGGGAAATGTCATATCAACATTGCCACATTAGCCTCCATTAATTTTGATGATGACAAACACAAATTACTAATGTTTATATCGAGTTGTGATTATCCAGCTCATACGAAAACAAGTGGACCAAATCCAACTCATTAGACCAAACTCACCGGATACTCAAGCCAAAGTCAAGATCAAGTGAACTTGGACAAGAAACCAAAGTTAAGATAAGTATCAAGATCAAAGCACAAGAAGATGCGAAAGTCAAGTAAATATTAAGACTTAAAAGAATTCAGGATTTAGGACACTCCTACGAGTTACTCATATGAGATTGTACTTAATTATATACATATCTTATAATTAAATTGACCTATGACATGTTACGAAGGTGTATGTAACTTAGGGTTGGCTAGAGAGTCCCAAACCCCCCTAAAGTCCCTGAATTCCCCATCTTTGCTTCTATGCTCTAGATGGACGTCCGTTTGGAACCAAACAGTCGTCCTTCTGGTCACGAAGAAGCCCATAATTTGTTTGGATCATACGATCACTTGTCTAGTACAACTTAAGCCCAATGGCTATTTTAACGGCTAAATTTTTTATACGGATCTTCGTCTGATCCAGGCAAACGTCCGTCTGGACTGAAATTTCACATAAATTTCTATCCGTTGGGAGGTTGGGCCAAGCAATTGAATGCCATTTTTATAAGCCTAACCACCCCCATTTGAGAGGTTCTACCATGCGTATTGAGCATTTATTACCTCACAACTCTTAAAGCTCTAAAATAGGTGAACTAGCATTGATCACTTATCTTCCAACTGCATCCAACTTTGAAGGTCATTCCAAAGTTGTCAAGCAAGCTCATTAGAGTCGAGCTTGAAGTTATTTAAGGCCATTGGAACTTCATTAGGGGTGCACATCATTTCTTGAACATTATTTCTTCATTGCATCACATTCACACAAGGGGTAATGTGTCACAACCCTTGTTAGGAAATATCTTCAAATTCTACAAATTATATTGATTGTTCAATTATAGTCTAGGTTGATTAGAATTGGTAGATGGTGCTTTTCCCTATTTAGAATAAATATTGTAAATAATACTTTTGCCCTACTTAGAACAAATATTGTAAAGGGTGTTCTTGCCCTATAAAACATAGATTGTAGAAAGTTTGATCTCTACCCGTTGTATTGAAAGAGAATCACTAGTGGAATACTCTCTTGAGGCTAAGAGAGGAGTGAACGTAGACTTGCAAAGTTGAACCACTATTAAATATTTATCTTGTGGATTGATTGCATTTCTTAATTATCATTGAAATCTACAATTTACTTTGTATTTGCATTAAACCGATAAATTAGGCAAGTCCACTAGTTACAACCTATTGACCCCCCTCTAGGTTGCCTTAAAACTGTTTATATGAAATTATATTATCTCCCTATAGAGTTACCATTTCAAAAAGAGGGGAAAAGCTTTGAAGAAAAAATAGAGGGAGAAAGCTAAAAAGGAACCATCGGAGGTTCGAATCCCCTCTGCTCACTCCCACCGAAAGAGGGAAAAAACTTCAAAGAAAAAATAATGGTCCTAAGCTCACTCCCAATTTGTTTGGTAGCTCCGATGTTCTAGGTTAGAATCCTATATGTTCCTCTGTTTCTTACGTTCGGTATATGTGCTCTTTGGCCTAGGCATGGGTTCACTACTAGCTTCTGTGAATTATACTAGGCCTCTTGGGGTGCTACAATAATGGGACCAGTGCTTGCGCTGATAATTCGTAAGGCTAATGTTTGCATAGGTCGAACTCAAAAGTCTAAATGTTGTCTAAATGGGACCCACTATTGCATCTCCTTTCTTGAAAAAAAAAACAAGAAGAAGAAAGGTTGGACACAGAATAAATTGTACATGTGGAAATTAGAAAAAGTTCAAATTTTGAGTAAATGCACGTCAAATATATGATTATCTAAGATCGAAGGGTGGAAATGTCTTTTCACACAGGAAGCGGAAGATTGACGCGAGTGTTGCGTGGGTTACGATCCCTCTTTTGCCCTCCCTTTTCCGCAGCGCGAAAAATAAAAAAAAATCACTATAAAAATCCCCGCGCTCGGAAAACTCTTTCCCTTTATCCACTCATCGGTTCAGCTGATTACTTCCTGCTGATGGCCTCTCTTATCTTTCCCGCCATTTCATTTTCTCCTATTCTCAAGAAAACTGAAGCTCATATCGTTTCGCTGGATCAATGTCGCGTCAACCGCTCTCTTCTATCGACCCATGCCTTACACCGGCGAGGTTTGAAACTCGGAATTCGCTTATCGAGTCTGAGTTTTCCCCGAATTACGGCGGAATATTCTGCCACAAGAAGCCCTATGATTCCTCCTTATAATGTGTTAATCACTGGATCTACGAAAGGTCAGTTTACACTCCCACCTTTGGGCGTTCTATCTCATTGTAAATTAGTTCTTGTACCTACTTGTGTAATTCAATGCAGTTTCAATTCCTTTGGCGATCATATATATTGTCCTACTTAATCAGATTCCTGGATTAATAATGGTATGAAACACTGATTCCCATGATTGTCTTCGTTATTTGTTCTTGAATACTTTAGAAAGCTTGAAATGATTGGAGCTTAATTAATTGTTGAAGTACTACAAATGAAAATTCTCAACAAATTCACTCCCCAGTTAATTGTCATTGTTGTTTTGGAATTTGGAGAGTCACTTCTGTCTATTATAGACAGTTCTTATAAGAATGGTGTTTTGTTGGACTACAGAAATGTGGATGTTTATCCTTCTCGAAACAAGTAAGCACATTCCTTTTCGCCCATTGAATTGCAAATCCCTTATAATCCTGGTTCAGGGCATCTATATAAGAAATCACTTTTACTCGTCTAGTTAACTTAAGTTTAATGTCAAGAATTCCAACAAGGAAGAAAGAGGGGGGTGGGGGCGGGGGAGGGTTTGAACCCTACAGCCACTTCCCTTGTGTGAAAATGTACTGAAGATCAGATTGGTTGCCTGATGATATTCTATATTTATCCAAAAGCATTAGCTAGAACAGTGATGGGGTTTCCCGCATAATCTTAGAGTAATCTTCATTAAGGGTCCAGCAAGTTTTCTCTGATCGGATACTTCAATTTTTTATTTCTAGTTTAAAATTTTGAATAGATGAATTATAAGTTATTAAGGGCCCAAGATCCCATTTTCTTTCTTTTGGCAAACTACAAATAAGGGACTTGTATACATTCTATACGTAAAGTTAGCTTGTATATCTAATCCTTGCAAATGAAGCCTTTTGAACTTAATGTTTATGCTATTTGGGTTTCTTATCAGACAAATAATTCAAGAGCAAATTGCACTGGCACCCCAAAATGGAGGCCTTAAAGCACTGACACCCCACTTTATGTTTAAAAATCACAGAGACCCCAAAATTGATTTTTCTTTGGATATATTTGTCAAATTTATCACTAAAAACAGTTAAATTACTATTTATTATAAAAAATATCCCTATAATAAACTGTGTTCAAAAGGTTTTCAGTGATAAATTGGACAAATATATCCAATGAAAATTCAATTTTGGGGTCTCTGTGATTTTTAAACATAAAGTGGGGGTGTCAGTGCTTTAAGGCCTCCATTTTAGGGTGCTAGTACAATTTGCTCATAATTCAAACGTGCAAGGAGCCTTTGAACTTAATGTTTATGCTATTTGGGTTTCTTAGCAGACAAATAATTCAAACTCTTTAATCAAACACACTATCAGTAGAACATTTGTCGTGTTTTTCACCCTCACATGAGTACAAAAAGTGAATAAGGGTCATTACTTTTCATTTCTTTTACTAAATTTCAGTGTATTGTATTATGTATGCCAACAGGGATAGGTTATGCGCTTGCTACAGAGTTCCTAAAAGCAGGCGACAATGTTTTAATATGCTCAAGATCAGGTGAGGGATGTAGTTCTTAATGTGTTCATTGTTCTTTATTATATTTTTAATTGTTGTAATCCATTGTTTTCATTTGTATATTTTTGTTTGGCTTTATATTCATTTATTGGTTCTTTACTTGTTACTTAAGGTTTTCTGCATTACCACTTGCCGGAACTTCATAAATTGCTAAAAAATATGAAAATTTTACAGGCTACTTGAAAAAACTGCACTTAATGCTTATGTTTTCTTAGGTGATCCTTTGCAGGTCAACGGGTGGAGTCAGCTGTTCAAAACTTGAGAAACGAGTTTGGGGAGCACCGTGTGTGGGTACCCATTATGTGGCATTTTCTTTTATTTTTCTGCTTCCCATTTTATCTCTTCTTTGTTGTCCATTTTTACCTTGTCTTGGTATTGTTGAATGTATTTTCTTGTATTGTACTCTGATGGATCTTTTCCTTCAGGGTACTACATGTGATGTTAGAGAAGGGAGTGATGTCAAGGAATTAGTTGCATTTGCCCGTGACAAGCTCAAATACATTGATATATGGGTATGTAACTCATGACCTTCTACACAAATGTACCAATTGGAACTGATAGCTATCATGTTTGTAGTTGTGGTCTGACTGGCTACTCCCTTTGCACTGCTTATTATTCTTTGTAGACTTCACTAGATAATTAACCTTAGCAACTTCTAAAACTAAAGGAAGACCCAGTAATTTACCTTATCGATTAGTAGCATGGGAACAAGTAAAATAGTATATAACTTCCATTTATCCTCGATTCCCTTTAAAACCCTTGCATTCAGCTATAAACTAGACATATAGTACAATAATAAAACCCAAAGTTACTGCTCAATCCATACTTATACTAGAACCTGACCCTTATTTAAACCAAGCCGTAAAGTTGGCATGCATTTTTGTTGAGTTTCTTAGTGCTTGGCATCTAAAGGTCTATGTCAGATCCTTTTAGTATGGATCACCATAATTTGACAACTCAAGTTTATAGGGGGAAGGGGAAAAAGGTATTCAGAGAGCCACCCCTACCAGTTGGAATAAGCCCTAATTCAGTTGAGTATTAAGTTTGTGTTTTGCCTTCTATGAGCTTTTTCCACATGTTTGCTGGTGGTTGATTATTAGCTTTGATTTGCATGTATTTTTCTCGATTTTAATGTTTTAGATGTCACAATGTCAAGTTTGTTTTCTTACTCCTATGCTACTGTATTTTGTGAAAGGATGCAGATTAACAATGCAGGATCTAATGCATACAGTTTTAAACCATTATCAGAAACTTCAGATGAAGATCTTATGTAAGTCTCAGTGACATATCTTTAATTGTGATGTTCCATCCATATATCTAAACCTCTGAGTTTTGTTCCTTTGGCAGAGAGGTTGTTACAACAAACACACTTGGTCTAATGATATGTTGCCGAGAGGTAATAAGCAGTCTCTTCTGTTTTAATCTAATCAGTAAAGGGTCTATTTCTCTCATGGTTGTGATCTATAGGCAATGAAAATGATGTTAGACCAGCCTCGAGGAGGTCATATTTTCAACATTGATGGTGCTGGTTCAGATGGAAGACCAACTCCAAGGTGCTGTGATGCATTCAACTATAGCTGAACTCATCCTCTGTACTCCTAACCATCCTTTGATCTTGTTTCCCTGAAATACTTTTTCAGTTTTTGTGACTCAGGGAAATCGAGGTAGTTTATTTTGTTATCTTCTAATATTGTCCTGCTGTGCCATAATGTGTTGCTTAGTGTAGAAATATCTGTACACCCAAAAAAAAAAAAGGAAAAAAAGAAAAAGAAAAAGAGAAAACAAACAAGGAAGGGTGTTTCCAGTGAGTGAGACTCATGCCTCTGTGGGGACTGAGGAGGTTCATAATGTACACAGCCTTGCTGCCCTAACCCTGCTGTATAGAGAGGCTGTTTTCCCACTTGAACCCATGACCACTAGGTTGTGATGGAGTAATAGTACTATTGTGCTGAGACACTACAGATATAGATACACCCCACAATTAGTAAAATCCAATCCTATGTGCTTTGCCTGTAACAGTTTTGCAACATCAAATCTGTATGTCATTTTCAATATCATGGTTCCATTGTCTGCACATTATGATGTCTCATTTTTTCTTAAAAGTCAAAATCTTTAGTTAGCTGGGTGATCTCTTGTCTATCTTCTATATTGGTTGATCATTGTTGAATGTCTTTCTCTTTATCTTCTAGATTTGCCGCGTATGGGGCAACAAAACGCAGTGTAGTTCACCTGACGAAGTCATTACAGGTATTGTCAGATTGGTACATATACTTTTTATTGGTTTCGTTGGGGTGGGGTGGTTACTGTTGAGAACTCTTGGTAGGGAAGGTCACATGCTTCCTTATATCAATTTATGCTGTTCAAGGCATTCATAAATTTTGCAGACTGAGATTCTGTTTATGCTTGATGGTTCTTTCTTTAACTTGAGCAAATCCACATTGTCACTTGCCTATGTTTTTAGCTCCATCAATTGGATGCCCTAACAGGCCTGTCAGGCCTATTTTCAACAATTGCATTGGCTAGAAAAGCTTGTTATTTCATGTTCTTGATGAAAAAGAAACAATTGTCATAAAAATTTTCACCTATTGATAATTTCTGTCAGTTTGGTTTCAATTTGTATCATTTGTACTGAGAACCATTCAGTGGTTTCTCCATGCAACATTTTAACTTCCAATGTCGATATTATTGATGATAATTTTTATTTTGATTGCTCAAAGACCTTTGGTTTACAAAGATTTTGTACTTGAACACAATAAATGTCACGGAGTCCAGGTGGCCCAAGGCACTGGATGGGGCCTTGTAAGGCATGGTTCAAGAACTTGCTCTCGCCAGGGATCTCACCCCTTCAAAAAACTGAGATCTTGACTGAGTTGGTGAGATCTTGGTCGAGTTATGCTCTTTTATTTTGGCCTACTCGATGGCCCATCTTGGTGAGTTTTAGCAAACTTGATAGTTAGCCTAATCTAGGCCCTTTGAACACACTTGTGGCGTTGGATTTGTGAAAAAAAACCCTAAGTATGAGTTTTAAGTCGACCCTAAGTGTGTGACTGAAATGCTGCAGGATTGGGGAATGCAAGGCTAAACAACATGTAATCTAGAACCTTTAATACATATAAATGAAAAGCAAGTGTATCAAACACATAAAATAACTTAAATATCATCAAAATTCCATCTATATGAGTATCACAATCTCGACTCTCGTGAATAGAATAATAAAATTATATAACCATTAGAAGTTTTATTCATAAGACAAGCGTAGAATGATTGATCTTCCTTTGGTGTTGTAGATGTGCTAAGAGTAGTCACAAGTGAAAATCCAGCTGAAATTAGGAAAAAATATGGTGAAAATTGAAAGTTCCGGCAAGATATGGCGAGATCTAGCGAGAGATCTAGCAAGATATGGTGAGATAGGCGAGATCTCAAATAAGTTGTGGGAATCTCGCCCTTTATCTTGTCTCGCCATTTGAAAAAAGTGAGATATCTCGCGAGATCTCAAACCATGTTGCAAGGTGGCTAGGGAACCTTGATGCCTAGACGTATCAACTATTGTTCAAGAATTAAGATCATATTGCATATGACATCAGATATTTTATCTACATTTGGTGCAACTCTGCGGGAGAAGGATTGTGCAAAACTATGAGGTTCGGATGGAATTCTTTTTTATGCAAAGAATTTTATGATATGTCCACAGGCAGAATTACAGATGCAAGATGTTAAAAACGTGCTGGTACATAACCTATCGGTATGTTGTATTTCTTTTCTCTGTTCTTTGTACTTTGTACTTTGTCTCTCTTGTCAATTTTTTATTTTCTATTAAGTTATCTTCTGCTCTTTTTGTTGAAACCATTATCCCAAACCTTCCTAGCTTTTATACCTATTACCACTGGTTATCCCAAAAAGCTTGAGCTGTTAAGTAAAGGTAACAATGTGTATCAACACAAAGTTCTAGGGGATATATTGTAATCTCAGTTTTTACTTAGGGACATGTGTTTAAATACATTTAAGTCTGCAGTTAGCTTTTTATTTTCCATAAGTTTCATCCTCTTCTTCCGCAGTTCTCTCTTCTCTCCTCTCTTGCATGGAAGCTGGTTGTTAGCTACTCCTTACTAGTATAAATACATAACTTAAAGCCAAATATTCTCATAACATATTATACCTAACATTTTTTTAATTCTTTTACTCATTTTTTATGTATCTTCCATTGTTGACTTTGCTGCCTACCCCACCTCACCTCAACACACCCCAACATGCACCCCAAATGACCCCCCCAAGCCCTCGGCCAGAAAAAAAGACTTCTTGGAGTATTATTGACAGAAAATGCATGGCTGAGGTATTCTGGTTACTAATGGAATGTATACATGAACATCATGAAATCTTCCTACATTTCTATCTAGCAGTTTCCTCATATTGTGGTTTTCCTATATATCTTAATCTAGATCCTTCCCCTCATAACTTGCTTTCGTGGATCTTTTCTTTTGGTGAATAGCTTTCATGCATTTCGATTTTTTAAGATGTGTAGCTGAGTATCCTCAACTTGCTGAGTTTTCAAATTCACCTTGTCAAACATCTCGTGTCTTAGTTAACATGTGCATATTCTCATTTAGATTGTTGCTTTCTGTCTGTTACAGCCTGGTATGGTTACAACTGATCTTCTCATGGCTGGGGCTACTTCAAAGCAGGTTAAATGAAAAAACTAAATGCCCCATATCATTTGGTTATTTCTTCTCACTTTTTAGCATATAACTAACACAACAATTCAACTGCAGGCCAAATTTTTCATTAATGTCTTAGCAGAACCAGCAGAAGTGGTAAGATGTTGGTTGTCATCATTCGCTAATTATGGAACATAGACATAGTTCTATGGGATTCCTTCAACCTATTTGGAGGAATTTAAGTTGTCCATGAGCTTCCTGATCTAAACTTTATATGAAATGATAGCATTTGATCATAATTTAGACACTGGTTAGTTGGTATGAGGTTTAGTTTAGTAGTTGGTCATGATGAGGGCTCTGTCAGGTTAGGTAAAATATGAAAGACCAAATTATATGCACTCCCCTGCTTTTTGTGCTCTTGATTGCACCCTCTGTTGTTTGGCATGGCTTATGACTGAGTCCTGTATTTAAATTGAAGCATTCAGTGCCCTTGATTGCACCCTATGTTGTTTGGCATGACTTACGACTGAGTCCTGTATTTAAATTGAAGCCACTAGTTGAAGGCAATAATTTTAAATGACCATATTATCCTTCAGTGGATAATATGACCTTTTCATGCCATTAACAAATAATTTATTTTTTGAAAGAATAGTTGGAGTCAAATCTATGTTGCTCAGTTTACCCCCTTGGGTGGATGGATAATTTTCAGTCCTTTGCCTGGCATTTTTCTTTGGTTAGTACTTTGGTTCTTATTTGGGCTAGGTGTCTCTTAGCTTTGATGTATAGTGCGGAGTGTTGGGCTATTAAGAAGTATATATAGAAAAACTCAATGTAGCATAAATGAGGATGCTAAGATGGCTGATTAGCAAAACTAGGAAAGATAAGGTAAGAAATGATCATATTAGAGCTAGTCTGCGAGTAACTCTGATAAGTGATAATCTATGAGAAAGTCAATTGAGATGGCATGGACAGGTTCAACGGAGGCTTAAATGCCCCTGTATGGAGAAGTTATTTAATCTAGATTGAAGGAATTAGAAGAATTAGGGGCATACTTAAGATTACCTTAAGAGAAGTGGTGATAAATGATATGCATAGCTCAGGCCTTGTATCTAGTATGGCCTCAAACAGAACTGATTGGTAGCAACTATTAAATTCAAGTTATTTTAATACATTATCAGTAACTTACATGCATACCAGCATCTGTAAATTAATTCACCTTATCATATTTGCGAGCACCTATTAAATTCAAGTTATCTTACTTTGTTCATGTTACTTTACTCAGGTTGCAGAATCCCTCGTTCCAAGCATCAGAACCATCCCAACCAATGGTTCTACGAAACCAACCTACATTCGTTTTCTTACTGGGTTGAAGGCCTATTCCCAAATATTCTCAGTTAAGAAAAAGTCATCTATTTCTTTTGCACAGACTTGTTTTTGGTGACTCAAAAAAGCGTCTGCACTCTGCAGTCATTATCTTAAATTTATTGATAGTTTTTGCTGATTGATTCTATTGTTCTCTCCCTCCCCCTTTTCCTTTCTTTTGAATTTCTTGTGCCCAGAGATTCGCTTTTGGTGCCAGAAGAAACAGATACCTGCTTGAAGATTGAGGTATTGTAAGTTACATGAATTTATTTTGAACTTTTCTGATTATGTTGTAACCTTATTCTCTTATTAATTGAACATCCTTCCTTAAATTTAGGGACTTTTGCTAAATTGGAAGTAGCTACAGTTTCTAAGTTCATCAAAATTAGCCAAAAGTAAATTAGGGGCAGTTTACTTCCCGGACAACCTAAAAAGCTGCCAAATTGCAGATCAGGTGGGGTGAGGCAACTTTTGATGAATGGGTAGATCTCAAGTCTCTTGATGAACAGGTAGATCTCAAGGTCCATGCTCATATGTCAAGTTTCAGCCCAGGTCGGCAAGTGGCCAAATAGAACTTCAAAATCTAGGGCAATGGTAGAGTGCATAGAAGTGGTCAGAGTACTGTAGACTTGTGTGGACATACATGAGGATCCATGCCAATAGAGGAGAGTATTTGATTGAAGTAAGCTATGGAATTTGGCATGTAGCTAGTTCAGACTGCAAACGATATCCTAAACGGTCAGAATAGCCAAATCTTCTGTCTAGGTGGGCTGTTTAGAAGCCCTTCTCGAAGAGGCTGTTGAAGTGGTTCTTCGCGAGTAAAATTTGATTATGTGTCTAGTTTATAGTTTCTATATAATTAACATGGAAGAAACACAGGTGGATGAGATTATATCTGACCACAGGGCAATCACAAGTATACATGAGTTGCAGGTTACTTTTACCATGTTTGTAAATGCATCTCTGTATGCTTTACTTGTTACATGGAAGTAATCTTTTCTGTATATGTTGCTCAGATATTATTATCAAGACTCCACTAAGTCCACTTTACTTTATCTTTTAATTCGATTCGTATTTGTTTTAAGAGTATCCAATTTGGATGATCCGATTAATAATCGGATTCGAACTCGGGTATGTTAATTTTGAGTTGGATACTATCCGATTTGATTAGATATTTGACAGATACTATCCTTATCCGATTAAAGTTTAATTGTAGAAAATACATCATTATTTCTTTATTGATATTTATTAATAGTAACTAATTACATTAAACTACCAATAGTTATTCTAATCGGATGTTGGATATTTCGAACTATGTTCATATATTTTTATCCATCTAATTACTTCGAATTATTCGGATAAAATATTATTTGTAAATTCGATTAACTAAATAAATTTGAATTCGGTTATAAATATGCATATTCGACGGATATCGAATTCGAATTCGAATAATGTGTTTAATAATCAGATTTCGGATTCGAATATTAGCATATTCAAGTTGAATTCGATCCTTACCAATGCCATTATTTGGATTATTGTGTTGGGTTATGTCCTTTCTTACCCTTTTCAGAACCACACCACGCATCAAACCAGTGGCTAGTTTTGGTTTTTACCGTCAAAACCATGGTCTTAAAAATTTCTCAAGATAATCAAAATTTGGAATCACAAAAGATAGGAACAATCGAAGTATCGAATTGCCTTTGCCCTTTTACTTTTCAGCCGACAATGCCTACAGGTTTGACTTGTTTATTAGATCAGTGGTTCTATGGGAACAATCGAAATATGTATCGGGTTTGATTTTGTTTGGATTTCTTTATAAAACGATACGTTTTCTGGAAAATAGCAATTGCAAATTTGCAATATTCTTTTTTATTGTATTAATTTTGATAAATTATTGTGAAATTAATAAAATACATAATTTTGTTTTTGTTTTTTTGGAATTAGTAATTTTATATTAAAAAAATAAAATTATTATATATTATTAGGAGAGTTGGGAAAGTCGACCATGTGCCCTCTTCGCTAAGAAGTGAAGAGGTGTCGGTTGTTACAAATTGAATAATTTTTTAATGATGAAAAAGTATATTTTTTTATCACACATCATAAAATATGGAAACTGGAAATTTAAATTTATTAATAAGTATTTTTTATTAATCTTAAATATACTATGATGTGTTTATTGCACAAGGGTTTGATGGATGGAGAGAGATATCTTATTCATTCTGATCCCATTTGGCCTTTTTTTTTTTGCCCTTTTCTTTACTTAAATGCACGGTTCCTCGTGTTGGCGATATACACGAGGCGATATTTCAACCTGTCGCTGGGGCCACATGACACCCTCCAGCGACATCGACAGAACCACAAATTGTCTAAAAGTCGACGAAAAATCGGCTATTTGTCACCGAACCAGCGAAAAATGAAGATTTTTTCTACCGGCGGTGTGAGTTCGGCCACTGCTAGTGCTGTTGAATACAGCTGAAACTGAGTGTTTCTGCTGGCGGTATGAGTTCCCTTTGGTCTCCAACAAGTCGCCGGATGCAGAGAAGAAACTTGGGGCAGAATGCAGAGATCTGAATCACCTGAGAATGGATGATGACGATGATGTTGTCATCGATGTTGACCAGGGCAGTGAGTGTCCTTCTCCTTCACTCCTTCTCCGACTCCGACAGGCGGCAACAGAAATGCTGCTGCAAGTCTGCAACTCTGATTTCTCTGTCTCTCTACGCCCTCTAATCTCTGTCCTGCTCTTTGGCCTCTGCACCATCTCTCGGTCTCTCCCACAGTCCCACCATAAAAAACTGAGTCTTTTTCCGACTCCGATGATGACGCCTCTGCTGCAACCTGCAATTCTTCTCTCTATCTCTCTCCCTCTGTCTCACAGTCTCACTATATCCTCTAATCTCTCTCCAGCTCTCTGGCTCTGCTGCTCTGCACCGTCTCCTTGTCTTTCCCACCTGTTGAAGAGAAGAAAGTAATCATCGTCTCCCTCTGTCTCGCTCGACTTTTGGTGACATGTCGCCCGAGTCACCGTGTCGCCAGGGTCCGACACGGCAACACGAGTCCACATGTCAGAACCTTGCTTAAATGTACGTGTTGGCTTTTGAAGCAATCATGATTTGGCGATTATGAGTTTTGAATTTAATGCTAGGGAGGCTTCGAGCCACCAACCCTTGGGTGGTGTTAATGGTGAAAAATTGGGGTCCTGCTTTCCTCATCTCCCCTCTCCAGGCGACACCATCACCTTCTCTGTTTATCACTTTATTTATATTTATTGTGAGATAATGATGTTTTTCTTTATTATTTGATGCGAACGAAATAATGACATTCAGATCTGCCATCCATGATACAACTTCGTACCTCCCCCCCTCTCTCTCTCTAATTTGACCAAAAGCAAAAGTTGCATACGATATTTAGTTCAGACCAGTATATCTGGAAATTTTTATTTAAAAGCAAAGTCTTTTTTTCTTTTAGCAGTACTTGCACGTGATTTTGGACATATAATTTTTATTCCTATATTTTTTTTTTACGTTTTTATTTGACCATTTTCTCTCTTTATGTCGTTTACGCTTGGGTCATTTGCCCTTACATGTACTTGCATGAGCAATAAGAACAATGGTGCAATGATGTTCCCAGGTCTTAATTCATGATATCATTAGGTGATTAAATCATACGAATTATCAATTGAATTAAGAAAAGAAATGTAGCCTAAAACCCTAACAACCTGTGACCGTATAATACCTCATGCCCTAAGACGTTGGCCAACTGTGGGTTTCTTATTGGGATATGATTTTTATTCCTATTTATTTCAATTACTCTTTGGGTTTTTATTCGTCGTACGCCCATGTCTCCAGTACCATCAGTTCTCTATGTCAAAAGCCCTCTATCATCTCTATCAAGAACCAAGGAAGATCAGAGCTACAGGTGATCGAAGACGACAACCATGGAAGAATCTCCAGAAAGCTCCAAGAACCGTAGAACAGAGAAATCCCCAAATGGAGAAATCGATTTGCATACCTTCCTACGAACCAACCTAGCCCTCTAATACAAATAGCTATGAACCATAAGAACCCAACCAGTTCGGTTCATGACTAAAAGAAGTATAATTACGAGATTACCCCCAACATGCAAGTATCTCTAGGCGTTTTATTTTCATCTTAAGTTGTTGAATTAGATCAGCATTTGTCTTGATGCTTTCAAGATAAGCAAACATTTGTTTCATTGACGCCTAGGAATCAGGTAGGGTTACAATCAAGGGCTAGATTTGTTGCTCATAAAAAAGGTCATGTCCAACATCTCTCAATTTGTGAATCATTTCTTTAACAGTTTTGATGTGCTCACACATTGTATGCTGGGGTCTATTAAGTACATTTCAAACTTAAGGATTATAGTTCATAGTCTGGTTGTGGATGTACCACCAAAAGTACGTTTCAACTTGTCCCATATGGACTTAGTTGTGGGAAAAAACCTCACATCCCTCGTTTAGGTCATCTTGCATGACACTTAGCATGAAAAATCACGCATATTGGTCATTCTTGACCCAAGCATCATACAAATCCTTGTCTCTACGAGACTACGTAGTTTCTCTTCCTGGGGAGGAGGGGGGGATTATTTGGTTCAGACATTTCCGTGGTAAAATGCTTTAGACAATCTTGGTCATTAAGGTAATACTGGATTTTTTTTTGCCACTTATAGTTCTCATGACTAAAAAGCTTATTTCCCATGAGTAGGTTAGCGATCACATTTTCAAAAGCCATCTAGATTACATCTAGAATGACACTTAGCATGAAAAGTTGCACATTTTGGTCTTTCTTGACCCAATCATCATACAAATCTTTGTCTTTACAAGACTAGGCAATCTCTCTTCCTTTGGGGGGGGGGGGATTAGTTAGTTAAGACGTTTCCGTGGTTAGATATTCTAGGCAATCTTGGTTATTAAGATAGTATTGGACTTTTTTTCCACTTTTGATAGTTCTCATAATCGAGAAGTTTCTCACCCCATGAGTAGGTTAGCAATCACATTTTTAATGGCCATCTAGACTACATCCAGAATGCAAAATGACATAATTAGTATATTTTTTTCACCACTCATTGAAACTCTATCAAATTTAATTATCATAAATCCATATTGTGGAGTTAATCATCTTACATTGTTGGACGTTAAACCCCACTAGTTATTTATTAAAAATAATTAATTTTTATTATTTCAATAATGTATATAGTGGAGGACTTGATATCTCCAATCACATAATTGCACCATACATATGAGTGTGCATGAGTCCCACCAAAGGAATCCAAATTTGGAACTTCTAATGCACTAGTCAGTTAGGATTATGATGCGTAGTGTTGTACAACCCTTTAGTTATATCTCAAAGAATCTTACCAAACACTACTAGTGTGTACCACATTTTGCATCACTTTCAAATATCAACTCTAACATACATACATAAAATTTGTTATTATATTAGCACCAAACATGATTTCTTTCAAGAAAAACAAATGAGTTTCTATGGTTTGTTTGTAAGAGATCAAATTTGCATCCAACAAATGGAGTGAATCAAATATCTAAATTGCCGTGGGAGGTACAAATGCCAATTAAAATTTTTGCACAATCATATAGCAAAGAATTTTTGAACAATAATATTATGAAACATGACCGTTAATTTAAATAAAAGAAAGAAATGCACAAAATAAATTTCATGCAATGACATAAATTCGTTCAACCAGAACTTTTTTTTTTGTTATCTTTTATATTTAGAGCTTTTTGCCCCTTCTTTTTTATTTTAAAGAAACTTCAGATCTAAAGAATTTTTTTTAATCAGACGTTGAACTCTAGACATTAATGAAGCCTCTTTTTGGTGTAATTTAAATTTATACTTATTGGATCAATAAACATAAATAGAATTATTTGGTATGATTTATTGGCCTTATTTCTATTTACTATAATACAATATCGTTGAAGTGGGGAGAGCTGATTATAATTTATTAAGATAAATGTTTAATGTTATTTATGCTTCCTGGAGACTTGAGTTAGCATCGTTTTAATAGTACAAAATTAAAGGTAAAAATGTTTTTTTTATTTTATTACATTTGTTCAAATTTAGTCTTCTTTCATCATTGAAGCCTAAAACACTCTGTAATTTTTTTCGAATGAAACAATTGAAACATTGTGTAAACTCATTTGAAATTCATGCTGAAAAGAACTCAGATGAAGCAATCCCCAGATTATTATTTTTTCAGGCTTTTTTTTTCCCCTCAAGTTAATGGTAGAACATAAAGAAGCCAAGTTGTTGAAATCCATTTTAACTACGAGCATTTACATAAATCTTGTTACTATTTATACAATCTTGAAACAAATCTTTTGATGCAAATCTTCCATTGTTAGATCATCTCTTGTTCCTCAAGACGAAATGCCAATACAAAAACTTGAATAGCCAATATCAACGGAACAACCAACAGCTCTGAACTTCTTCTACATCCTTATGCTTTATTTATACACAAATTGCACCTCTGCATCTTGAATTTGGGGTTCTTATGTTTATTAATCTTTCTATCCTCTTTCTTTTTTATTTTCTATGTTTGATTCCACAACTTGTAGCATAGTTATTGCAACAAATTAAGAAGAAAAAAAAAGAAGGAAAAAACCCACCGACTAAGATAAAACAATACCTGTTTAGCTTTCTTCCTTCAAATACAGTAAAACGTACATGTTGGCTTTTGAAGAAATTATGATTAAGCGATTATGAATTTTGAATTTCCTGCTTAGGAGGTTTCAAGCAACCAACCCTTGGGTGGTGTTAATGGTGAAAAAAACTGAAAAGACAGGGTGGGCTGGTCCAGCTGGGTTTCCTCAGCTCTAGCTCTCGTCCTTTCTCCAGGCGACACCATCACTTTCTCTCTTTATCACTTTATTTATTGTGAGATAGTGATGTTTTTCTATCTGATTTGATACGAACCAGATAATGAGATTCATATCTGCCATTCAACTTCATACCCCCCCCCCCCTCTCTCTCTCATCCTCTAATTTGACCAAAAACAAAAGTTGCATACAATGTTTAGTTTAGATCCGTAATATCAAATCTCTGGATTCATGAATCTGAGAATTATACCCGTTTGATTGTAAAAGTCTTCAGATTCATGAAATCTAGAGATTCATCTTTCTCCACTGAAAGCGTGAATCTGTAGATTTATGGGTAAGGGGTGAAATCCAGAGATTTCAAAAAAGCTATACATTTGCACATTCACAAAATTCACGTCGATCAAATAGTTTTTAGGATGAATCGACAAATTTCATTCCACAAACAAACATTTAATTTTATAAATTATGACTCCATAGACTTGAAATCTCCAGATTCATGTAACCAAACAGGCCCTCACGCACTTTGATTGATTCTCAAATGAGATAAAACATATATAAATGAGAGGTTCAATTCGAAAGAAATTTGAATTCTTAACCTCTAAATCAAAGTCATTCTCTAATTATCTAATGGTTGGAGTACTCATATTATCATTCCATCTAAAGCCTAAGCAGAATGAGGGTCCTTCCCCTATAGTCCATGAACATTAGAAAGAGTCTACGCCCAACTTTCGTAGTTCAAAGCAAGGGTCAAAGATGTGAGTCCAAAATGGAGGGACCATGGGACCTCTTGAATGTGTCCTTTTAAAGAAAATTTTGTTGTTTAAACATGAATAATTGATGGTGGAGACAAGTGACCTGATGCTATGATTGAATTTTGTAATGAACCCTATTGTAAAAGTTTGTCAATGCAGGGTTGGTAGAGTGATAAGATTCATACTTCTCAGTGGAGAGGTCATGAGTTCGACTCTGGCAGATGACAAAAGCTCCCTATGTAATCGAGGTGCTGGCCCGGATGAACCTCAAAAAAAAAAAAAAAAAATTCTAAGTAAAGTATTGATGAATAATGGTTGATTTTTATACATTCAAATATGAATTCCTATAAAGAGGAAGCAAAGGAAGAAAATACAAGGAAAAATAATATTAAGAAATCAACATAACCGATTAAAGAGACAAAAATAAAAGTAATTTAATCATTTTAAAATATAAGAGGAGAAGAAGACATAAAAGTTTGGTTAAATGAAAGAAGAAATTCTTGAGAGAAGAATAAAAATAAATTAAGAATAAATATAGGAAAAATAAAAAAATTTCCTTCAAATAACATAGCTATTGGTTTAACTCCTAGTAATTGGTGAAGGAAAACTCAATGCAATTTTTCATCTAACCCACCCATTGAAAACAAAAAAACAGATTTGCAATCAATTTTTCCACATAAGAATTATGTATTAATTGAATAGAGTATCATCGAAGTTGAGTAATTGGACAAACCCTCTGTTATCACGAGAGGGTAGTTCGTCCTAATCAATTCTGTTCTACTAAATTCGGTTACATTCTGAATGTCTTGTTTTCAAAGCAAATTTGTCAAAAGAATTGTTATATCACGGTGAATTTTTTGGAAAGAAAGTTTTTCCAAGCTTCATTGATGAGCTTGAGTGTCTTGTCAAAAAGAGGCTAATTTGTTGTTCTAAGCAAGGTTTAAAGTATTGGAATCGAGTATCGTATCGATCAGGTGATTTTAAGATACATATCGTCCTATATCAAGTATTGTATCACATTGACTAATGTATTTTAGTGTAATTCAATGGAAACATGTATCGAGATGTATCGTATCGGTTGGGTCAAATATGGATAGGTATCGGCTAGTATCATATGGCATCGTGGGATACTTTAAACCTTAGTTCTAAGTGGGGTTACAAGTCTAACTTAGATTAGTTGTCTTTAGGACGGCTTGGGAGGTCTTGATGTAAGGTTAGGATTGGGTTAAGATTGAGTGTTTGAACGTAAACCCTTTGTGTAGCATTAGGGTTAGGGTTTGGGTATTCAAGCAAATATAGTTATGTAGGGTCGGAATCAAAATTTAATTAGGGGACTTGGATTAAGATTAGGGTTTAAAACACGACCCAGTTCGAATGGTATTAGTCAGTCCATGGGAAATTGTTCATTCGAGTTAAATAAATGCTTATTGTATAATTGGAATTGCAAGTGTATGGTTAGGTGAAAACAATACTAACTATGATCGATCAATTCCTTTTGTTTTCTAACCATGGTGAATTTAGTTATTGTCCTTGTTGAAGATTTTTTTCTGTCATTGACATTGAAATATGCATTCCAATCAATTCTATAGAATCCAAATGTGTTCCAAAACTAATTATGTTGGGATATGGTAATCTCCTATCTGAGGTTTAAACTATCACTTCGTATCATATTGTAAAGTATCGGGCGATACCATACAGGTCGATACGTATGTTATCACAATAGAAGGCCGATACATATCTAAACTTTTGTTTTTCCAAATTGTTTATTGGGCTCTCAATGTATCGGTATATTCGTGCTAAAACACTGCAATATACATCGATGCATAGCGACACACACGATACATAGCAATACACAATGATACATTATACATACCTATAAGTATAGATCCAGTTTAAAAAAAGGGAAAAAGCATGATCTTCTGATGAGCTGTAGAATCTTACATTTCTTATTATTTGTGATTAGTTTGCCTATTGACACTGAATCTTGTACATAGGGAGAAATTTCTTGAATTTGCACGTCCCAAAACTTAGGAGAATTTAATGTTTGGACTGAAGAATGTGTTATGTAGAAGAGAACAACTTCCAAACCCTTTAGGGTTTGAATATATTCTAGAAGATGTGTTTGGCACCAATTTGAGCAAAGATGTGAGGTGAAACCTTGAATTTTTGAAGGCATGAACTACTTCAAGGCAATTTACAAGCCATATGACTAGCAGTTGTAAGATAATGGGTTGGACATACAAGAATCTCAATTGAAAGATGACTTTTTGTTCTTATGGCCATTTTTCCTTTTTTCTCGTGATAGAATCTAATGTTTTCTATTTAAATTAAATTACTTTCATAAGCATTTTGATTATTTCTATTCTATTATTCAACCATAGATACATATCTTGGATATGATAACTTATGAACTGAGATGTCTCTTAAAACTGTCCGACCATTGCCGAAGCACGATGCTTTAAACCTAGCTCCAATCCATTCAATCAATGTAGGGATTTGTCAAATATATATTTTTTTGTTGGAGGTTTGAACCCATGACTTTCTTGGTCTTATCCTCTGTATTTAGGCACAGGTGACCGTCCGTGCGTCGGGTCGCGGTCTGCGGACCCGGACTATTCGAACTCCCCCGCTTAAACCGTGACGTATCGGATAAGCTATGGAACAGGTTCTGTAATAATTTCGTTGCTGAGTTTAAACCAGCAAGGAGTAAGGAATAGCCATTAGCGCGCCAATACAGAAGTGGCAAGAGTATCGATGGGGCCTGAAGAGAGCATGAGAACCGTAGACGTAGCAACCAGAAAGAGAAAGCGAAAGCGAAAGGGAAAAGTGAGACACAAATCTGAAAACTGAAAAGAAGTTGTATTTACTCATTTCTTCGAGTTCTTTCCAAATCTTCTTTTTTGAATTCTCAAACTACTGCAGATCAAATTATAACTCGCGCAGTAAGATCTCCACAACTATTACAGACATCTTGTCAAAAATTATAAAAGTGGAGGACCAAAACAGTGTTCACAGATATTTCAGAGAGGAAAGAAAGAAGACGATTCTTCTTCTCTTCTGCTAGAGAATCTTGCTTTTGCTTTCGCCAGTTTTCTCCAACAGTGGAATCTCTCCGAGTCTCAACTTTAGAAATGATGATCACGAAGGAGCAAATAATAGAATGGACCATCACCGAATGAACGAAAGTAAGACAAAGAGAGTATATATAATTATCACTTTTTCGCATTCTAATTTCCAAGTTCCGATGCCGTGAACTTCTGGCTCCACTTCAGGGAAGATTTTCTCAGTCTTCTTAAATCCCTCATTTTTTAATGCCCTCGTCTAGCATCAAATCATTTATTGTTGGATTCTTGTCTCATGCCATCCGTGACACGTCTGACAAAAACCTGGGATCATTGACTGGGAAACGCGTAGATGCCGTTTCTGTAGTCGTGATTTCTTTGGGATTTGGGAGATGGTTTGGTATCTGAGAAGCTTCTGAAGATTTCAGCATGAGAGTATAGCGATACTAGTTGCTGGAGTTGGCTTTTTTGTGTGGGTTTTTCATGTTTATTATTCTCATCTCGATAGCTTATTGGGAATCTCGTTGAAGTAACGTGAGTCATCTCTTTTTCCAGCTTCGTTTACATGATCTTTTGCTGAACTCAAGGGAAGAGTTGAGAAATCGATTGGAAACACACTTGTGAAGTTCAACTCGTTTGATCCATCTCCTGCTAGAAATCTTTAATTCATCTTGCTGATCTCTTATCATTCTCGAGTGCTCTTGAAAATGATTGTGACTGCAAATCTGGATTACCTTCCTTTTCGCTTTATGGATACCGTGGACCATGAACTAAGCTCGTAAGTGGCAAACCCACTCCACACCACACAAATTTTTTTTACTCTTGCCAGTGTCTCTGTTGTCCGTTCCTTGTTGAAGAGGATGATTCTAAGAAAGATATTTCCCTGATTATCACGGACACAGCCCTTGTAGATAACATCAGGCTTGAAGCAACTGAAAAAGGTTTTCATTAGCTTCTGGTCGAAATATCACAATTTTGCGTTACTCCTTGTACTAGGGAACAGAAATTTGTTAATTTATACCTTATTTTTGGCACTTTGATTAACCTATTTATTTTTTGTGTGACAGGCTTCTGTTCGTGGGACTGTTGAGTTCCAGTAATGGAGATGTTCGTAGTTTCAATTTTATCTTTTGATGGGTGCATTTGTAGCTAGGTCTCGTTTTCATTCTTAAATCGTGTTTAAGCTCAGTTAGTCTGCTCAGCTGCTTGTTCATTCTTCTCTATGGCTAAGGGATTCTATACTTCATACCCTTTTGTTCTTTTCTGTGTTCTTCTTTTATTTCGTTATTCAAATCAACTGGAATCCTCTCATGCTCAGACTCTTCTCAGAATTCAGGGGCTTTTGAATTTTCCAGCTGTTTTAAGCAGCTGGAATGAAAGCACGGACTTCTGCAACACCAACCCAAGTCCGAATCTAACTGTTGTTTGCTTCGAAGATAGCATAACCCAACTGCATATAATTGGCAAGAATGGAACTCCACCACTGCCTCGGAATTTCTCGATAGATTCTTTCTTCACCACACTTGTCAGACTTCCGAGCTTGAAAGTCTTGTCTTTGGTGTCTCTGGGCTTATGGGGTCCGTTGTCTGGTAAAATCAATCGCCTTTCTTCATTGGAGATATTCAACATTGGTTCAAACTTCTTCTCCGGTATGATTCCTCAAGAGATTTCGACTATGGAGAAGCTACAGACGCTTATTCTAGATAATAATATGTTTACTGGCCATGTTCCTGATTGGGTTGGTGTCCTTCCAGTTTTGGCTGTTCTCAGTTTGAAGAACAATTCTCTGAGTGGACCTCTGCCAAAATCGTTAGGAACAATGAAAAATCTTCGAGTTCTTAACTTTGCAATGAATCGGCTATCTGGGCAAGTTCCTGATCTTAGCAGTTTGACAAACCTTCAGGTGCTTGATTTGGAAGATAATCATTTGGGACCCCTGTTTCCTAGTCTGGGAAGCAAGCTAGTCACGCTTGTACTGAAGAAGAATCGGTTTAGCTCAGGCATCCCTTCTGAAGTAAGCTCCTATTATCAGCTTCAACGGCTCGACATCTCTTTCAACAGATTTATGGGGCCATTCCCACCTTCATTGTTATCTTTGCCTTCCATTACTTACCTGAATGTCGCCGACAACAAGTTAACTGGATTACTTACTGTAAATATGTCTTGCAATACTGAACTGATCTTTGTGGATTTGTCTTCTAATCTCTTAACTGGAAGTTTGCCGGACTCTATGCTGTCGGATTCAAAGAAGAGAGCTGTTCTGTATGCTAGGAATTGTTTGAATACTGGAAAACAAAATCAGCATCCGTATTCATTTTGCCGAAATGAAGCGTTAGCTGTGGGAATATTACCTCGCAAACAAAAGGAGCCAGGGAAAGCTTCTAAGGTAATTCTTGCATTAGGTATTACCGGAGGGATTTTTGGGGGAGTTTTGCTGGTTGGTCTGATTTTAATGGTTCATAGAAGGGTTCAGAAGGTTACCAAAGTGCCTCCAACAAAATTAATAACAGTGAATGCCTCAACTGGGTACACCTCAAAGCTTCTCTCTGATGCAAGTAAGTTCCGGATTCATATTGTACTGCAGGTGTGAGTAGAATATGGAAACTAATAAATTCCAAATGTTAGATATGCTATAATTGATCTAGAGACCCATAACTTGCTCTTCTTCTGTTTTTCCCCTTCCCAGTACATCTCGATGCTGCTTATTGAGAAGTATTTTCAACCTCCCCTGCCTCCTTTCTGGATGTAAACATTTACCTTTTCTTTTGTTTAAGGTGAATATTGTTGAATTTTACTTGATTAAATGGTCTAGGATATTAATTTCAGAAATTTGTTATGTTTTATTGTTGAAGCTTCATCAAATTCATATCAGACAAGAAGTTAATCAATTTTCTCGACTTCCCATTTATTTCCATTTTTGTTTGCCTTCTTCTATGCAGTTATGTAGTCTAGCTAGTTTTTGTTAATTTATCGAATATGCAAAGAGTATATCTGGTTCTGCTCACAAACCTTTATAACTTGGACGCAACTAAATGGCATTAGAAAAGCAAAACGTTTAGAAGTAGAAAGGAATTTTTTTCTGAATGCCATCTACTTAATTGTCCTGTCATGTACACAATCATTTATACTGAAGGCTTTTTTGCATGCTTGCCTGAAGGGTATATATCTCAAACAACAAAGCTAGGAAGCCTTGGCCTTCCTGCTTATCGGACTTTCTCTTTGGAGGAGCTTGAAGAGGCTACACATTATTTTGATTCATCAACTTTCATGAGCGAAGGTTCTTATGGTCAGGTATGCCCCCTCCATCACTGTTGTTTTCTGGTACTGAACTTTACCAGTCAAAGAACTATCTGCCTCTCCTTTATTAGCATGCAAGACCTTTTTTTTGTAATACAATTCGCAACATTTTATATGTATGTGGGTATATGTTATGTATGTTAAAGATCAATGTTGCCTATAAATGATATGAGACTATGCTAGCTTTTTTATTGAAAATCCAGAGTAATACAATTCGCAACATTTTATACGTATGTGGATATATGCTGGGTGAAGGTGGGATGGTTCCTAAACCTCACGATGGCCAGCTGAGGCCCTTTCACATGTTTACTGTTTCTTGTGGACTTTCATTCAGTTTACCTACTGACGAATAGGTTTAACATTTCTTGACTGAAACAGTGAAACCTAACAATACGTGTTTCCTCTCTTATGATCGCAGACATACAGAGGCAGGCTGAGTGATGATTCCCTCGTCGCTATTAGATGCTTGAAATTGAAAAAGAGATACAGCACTCAGCACTTTATGCACGACATTGAACTAATTTCAAAACTCAGACATCGGCATTTGGTCAGTGTTCTTGGACACTGCTTTGAGTATTATCTGGATGATTCAAGTGTTAGCAGAATATTTCTTGTCTTTGAATATGTATCAAACAGGACACTGAGAAGCTACCTTTCAGGTAAATGGACTGTCCATGCATTACTACGATCAGTTAACTGCATCCAACAGTACCTAGTCAGGAAGGGGGATTGGAGAAGACCGTTTCCATGTTAATGCTGGTTGAATCCGTTGGTTTGTGGAGTACATTATAGTTCTTATAGGTTAAACGTGACCTCTAAACGATTATGCTATCACTCCTCATGATCTTGGTCATCCATGTAAAGTGGTAGATCAGGTTCTCAGCATCTCCATATTTATATTCACTTCTCTGGAGATATCCTGGGAGGAATCCTTTAATTAGAGAGCCTAATGTCCATCCAAGTATACCAAATCAACTGCATAGACACGGAAGGCACCTTCCTCCTATCCTCCTATCCAGACTCGAGTATTCTTCTTTACTTTCAGCTGTTGATTTCTGCATCTCACAGTTCATTTTGCAGAGAGTCTTGCAGGACAGACACTTACATGGGCACAAAGGATTGGAGCTGCAATTGGCGTTGCAAAAGGGATACAGTTCCTGCATATGGGAATTCTGCCCGGTGTATTCTCATATAGTTTGAGAATAACAGATGTTCTGTTAGATCAAAACCTTGTTGCCAAGATTAGAAATTATAATTTGCCTTTGTTAACAGAGAATTTGGGGAAGGTGAAAAAGAAATAGCCTCCTACTCAAGATAACGTTTTTCTGGGATTAAACATATTTTGCTTGCATTTACGTTCTTCTTTGGCAAATTTTGCAGGCTGAGATGGGAATTTCTTCCAGTGGAGCAAAAGAACTTAGCATTGCCCGAAGGTTTGCAATTGTTTCTTTTTTAATTATCTCAACACATGCAATGTTCATATATATAATATGGTAGACAGTTGTCTACTGCTGGCATCCTTGAATGATATGATGAATGAAGGATGAGGCTTGTACCAAAAAATAAATAAAAGATGAACAAGAAATTAAATATACTTACTAAGATCTTTACTGCTTGTACAAAGAGGACATAAGTCTAATACTCTTCTTTAAACTTTCCAAAAACAAAACAAACCCATCCTTCACATGGTTTTACTCTTGCTTCTTTACTTCTTCTACCTTAAATAAAACTATTTCACTTTGTTCGTTCTTGATCCATCATGTTTTGATTAAACTGTGTTAAGTATGGATATTTATGGGACTTCCCTCACTAATCTGCTTGGTTGATCTTCACTCGCTGCAGCTCAAAACATGGGGACATGGTTGATGTTTATGACTTCGGGGTAATCTTGATGGAAATCATTGTGGGAAGACCAATCACTTCGCCGGAAGAAATTGATGTTTTAAAAGATCAGGTAGATGCCCCATTCTATCACTATTACCTTTTCTTTTAACGTTTCTTTTCGTTGCATTAATTTATGTTAGAACTTGGGCATCTGGTTGCTTGACTAACCTGTACTGAAAGTCTGAAACGTTGTCCTAGATTTTCACTTTAAAGTGATTTTTCCTTCACCGATGCATTCATCATGACAGATCCTCTTCCTTTTCTTACTGCAGTTACAAGACAGCATTCTGACTGATGATGTGGCTCGAAGGAGCATCATCGATCCAGAAGTCCGCAAGACATGCGTATACGAATCATTAAAGACAGCTACCCAGATATGTATCAGATGTTTGTCTAAAGAACCTGCTGATAGACCTTCTGTTGACGATGTCCTATGGAATTTCCAGTTTGCTGCTCAAGTTCAGGACTCATGGAGAGGAGACTCCCAGAGCAGTGAAGGCTCACCTTTCTCGCCCCCAGCGTTGAACCTTGCCTTCCGATAATGGGGTTCTAAACGCATTTTCAGAGCTATGGTCTCAATCGACCAAGTCACTCTTCTTTGCTGTTCAAAGCAGGAAAAGAAGAGCAACTTTCTAAAAATCAAAGGATCTAGAAAGTCTCCTCGAAATAGTGTCCGATCCAGTAATTGCTTCAAATTCATTACAATCATTCCTTCTTCTAAATATAAGGTTTTTTTTTTTTTGGGTGAATTAAGACTAGGCTACCCTGGTATCTCCTATTCGATCTTCTTGAGCATATCTTGGCTGTAAGGTTTTAAAACTCGGGAACAATGGAGTAATAGCAGACTAAAATAGAGAAATAGCAAAAAAATGTACACAAATATTTGACTTATTTCTGAAGTTTTTCAGTCTTACAGCTCCAGTTAGAAGAAGAGGAAAGCTGCTGCTTCTTTTTTTCCCATCAATTCAAACGAGGAAAGAGATTCATGTCCAACGAATTAGATGCCTGACTGGTCAAAAATTCCTAATTTAATTCTCTGGTTATTACAGGAACCGTAGCGCATGTAGGTAATAAATGGGGATACTGCATCATCCATGAAGGAAGATGATGCGAAGGGGAATACGGTCTTCTCAAACCATCTAGAGGTTTTAGCAGTAGCCTTGCGCAAAAGAATGCAGGAACTGGTAGATATGGGTTTTATGATAAGATCTGTGGTTTCTGATTATCCTTAGGACCTTATTTTTCTAGATTTCTACCAGTAACAGTTCAACCATGGCCTTTTAATTTAGTTTCCATCATTTTAGGGCCTGTTTGATTAACTAAATCCAGAGATTTTAAATCCCTGGAGTTATGATATGAATTGAAGATTTATACCTATTTGGTTGTAAAACATCTATAAATGCATGAAATTCAGGAATTTCACTTTTTCGCCTAACAACGTGAATTAAGCCATTCTTGGGTTTTGAATAAAATCCATGGATAGATTTACAAATTCATGCAGAGTAACCTAACAAAACTCTATGGACTTCAATAGATTTGAGGCTAAACAAATAATTAATCTTTTTTCACCATGAATCCATAGACTTAAAACCTAATCCCATTTTAAATCCCTGAATTCATGTAACCAAACAGATCCTAATTTTACAGCTGACCAATAGGATGATAAAACTTGGACTATCTGTTAGATTTTCTTATGACCCTCTTTATCTAGACTTTGTCCTTCAGGTTACAATAAGAATTTTAGGGTGTATTTCTGCTTCTCTGTTTAATGATTTTTTATTTCTTATCCCCCCAAAAGAAGAAGACACCAGAGTGGGTTTGGAACAAATAACAGAAAAATCAGGGTTGGCAGGTTGGTTGGCAACTATGCAGATCCAATTCGAGTCGAGCAGACCAAGCCGAGTCCAGGCTTGAACATGAACCCCATGTTAGGGAGGGTGTTGAATACAATTCTTTAATGCTGTCAAAAGTGTCAACCATTCCCCTACCTCCACCAGCTTTATGTGACAATGGCTGCTTTCTTATCTGCTAGGAGGCCCTAATGATAAAAACTCGTCACCCTCGCCAATCCCGTTACTTCAGAGCCAAGCCTTCAACATGATCTTTAATCCTTACCAGAAGCTTGTAAGTATTCCCTTTCTCGGTAATAAGTTTAGAGATGATTCTCTGGAACGTTGGAGTTCGCGTAATCAGCATTTTGCCTCGCCCCCATTTTCAGTTGTCCATCATCCTAAACGATAGTACAAGGTGTATGGCCTAAATTACGGTGTTGTTCACAGCAATGTGTTTCCAAGTCGAAATTCCATCACCATACCCAATACCCAGCAAATATGGAACAGAGAAAAAAAAAAAGGAAAGAAAACAACTGTGATTGCTAATGCAGAGACCCATTAGAGCAACTGTGGGACAGAGGAACAAGTTTTCGAGTCCAGATCAGCTGCCTGTCAGGGAGAACATTGTTCTCCTTTGATGGTTTTGAACCACACAGTACTACAGTAGGGGCTGGGGCCTCCAAATTATCCTCAAATAACATAACTGGGGTGAACCTGCAAGACATTAAAAACCAGTCAGGCCCATGGTAACGGGGGCACAGAGCCACTCCATTAGATCAATGGCAGGCTCCCGCTGGCACCTATAATCAATAATAGTGATTCCCACCGTTCAAAAACTAGGTTCCTCACTCTATGACACCCAGGCAGCCAAAGCGCCAAGCTATCAACAGGCCAGGGGGAAAAATATATTTCCAGTTCAATACTAATAGTCGCCTGTGAAGGTCACTGCTCTCTATTTGTTGTATGAATCACAATCAGACACAATTCACGAATCAAGGTCTCCTCCAGTAAAAAAATTACAAGGAACATAATCAGCAAATGAAATTAGATCCGTTGGGAGTAGTTAAGCAATACAAATAACCAAAGCATAATAAGGACAGATGGAAGCTCAATTACATTTGAAAAGCATATGAGCTCTTCAATAACAGTAATTGGCATTTGGAAAGCTTACCTGATTATCACACAACAAACTAAAGCTAACATTCACCTATAACATTTTCTTTGGGTAAAACACCTGTAACATCAATGTTGCCGGAAGCCTATTTACGTATTCACAGATACTGAAGGAACCTGAAATATTCATATTACATGCACTACAACCGAGAAAAATTAGGGAAACAGAGGAATCTCAAAGCAATTCCAAGAAAGCATGGTTTAAAGGCAAACAAGAATTTGAAAATAGTAGTCTTCCAATAACTATGTATTTAAGTCTTGCCAAACATAAGTTTCTTCAAACCCACATCCAAAGCATAACCTTTCAGTCTGCTTTAAGACATACAGTGGTGGGAGAGTGGCTGTTGTTTGCCTTCTAGTCTGCTGTCCAGCTCTGCTCCACTATTTCACGCACTCTTCTGTTGTATTCTCGTTTGTTCTCACTGAACATCCGAGCTGCCTCCGAATTTGCAGGTGAGTTTGGGTTTGGATCACACAGCAGGGACTGAGAAGACATGCACAATTATTATTAGCACTTGTAACTCATTATGAGAGAGAGGGGGAAGGTACAAAGAGAATAAATTTATTTATTACTCTCTTTTGAGTACTTACTCTATGGGTATCTGTGACTTGACTTACTCTATTTTTTTTAAAAGAATGGGAACTTATACAAGAAAGGAGCAACAGAGTATGAAATTTGAACCCTATTTGATAATTAGAAAGCATCATGCAACACTTCAGAACCACATTTAATACTACTATATCACGAAAACACAGGTACAGCTAGTATTTTGATTCTGGGCAAGACAGCAATAATTAGCTTTGTCTACCATTTCAACATCATTTTGAATTCCCACAACCTTAACAGTTTGGACTTCATCACTAGAATTACTCGAGGCCAAGAATCTGAAATTCAATCACCAAAGCCTTCCAAGCAGAACTACCTACCTCTTACTGCATTTGGGGTGACTCCCACCTAAGCTTCTCAACATTGAAAAAGAAGAAAAAAATCTGGAAAACTGGGGAATATAGCTTTTAAATTGGATCTGTCAAAGGCTTATGATCATGTTGAATGGGGCCTAATTCCTAGAATCTTACATCTATTAGGCTTTCCCCACCATTGTTGTAAAATGATCAATGTCTTTAACTCCTTGTATCCTCTTCTTCTTTCTCTGTGAAACCGAATAGTACTCGTTTTGGCTGGTTTTCCCCCTCATGAAGGCTCAGACAACGATGCCCTCCTTAGCCCCTACCTTTTCTTGTTTATCACTGAAGAGTACCGATCCCTTAATCTTTTCAGAGGTATCAATGTTGCTCGACATGCCCCAGAAATCACACAACTTTTCCTTGCGGATGATGTATTTATCTTTTCTCAAGCAACCTCTGAAAACTTGACTTACATCAACACTGCTTTGGATCTCTTTTCTAGCCTCTCTGGAAATAACTTAATTTGGGAAAAAGAAGTCTTTATTTCAGTGCCAATGTTAAACCCTTCCATAGAGAATCTCTATGGTCATATTCTAGGTTTAAACCTTCAGACGACTCCTGCAAACACTTGGGTACATATTTAATACCCAGTAGATCCCCAAACAAAGACTTCAAGTTCACGTTGGATAGGGTCCAATCAAAGTTGCACTCTTGGACTTCATCAAAGCTGAGTTATGCTGGGAGAGCAATTCTAGTAAAGGCTGTCCTCTCTTCCATTCCCAATTATTATGTCTGTTTGCAAAGTAAAATAACCGCAAGCGCACAGTATTGTGTAGCTAACGGGTCGATCTAAGGGAGATATGCCACCTAGAATTCAACATCTTAATAGTAATGCGAGAGTGGAATGATTCAATTTTGTTAACTAATTAATTAAACTAAACCAACGATCCTAATTCATACATCTAATGCAATCGAATTAAAACGAAAAATAAAGCAAACATAACCAACACATAAATAAAAGGCAGGAAAAAAAATGCGAACAATAAAAATAAAAGCAATAAAAGGAAAATGGAAAACTTAATCAAAGAGAGGCACAACTGTAGGCATCTTTGATCAAGGATCCAGGGGGAAGGGAGAACAGTAAGTAAGTGCTGAAAAATAAATCCTAAATTAAGAATATGGAGGGGTAGATAGAAGCGGGAATGGAAGGGGGAGAGAAGATTATTGAAGAATCTTACTTACTTGCATCTTCCAAACAAAACTTGAATAAACGATTCGAATCTCAACCAACCCTAACAACCAGATCTAAAATAATCTAGATCTGCAATTGCTAGACCTAGAGAGAAAACGAATCCTCAAACTTGAAACTTGAATTTGAACTTGAAATTGCATTGATAAAACTAAAGGAATTACAGTTGCATAAAATAAATTACACAACTTCAATCTTCCTAAACATTCAATCTAAAAAACTAGAACCCACAAAATAATCAAAGAACTAGAGAAAACCTAGAGTAAGACAAAGAGAATAGAAGGTGCAAAACTAAAATAAACTAAAGAGAAAATAAAGTGTAAGATTAAAGTAAACTAAAGAGAAAAATATATTGTCTAGACCTAAGAGGGAGGTAATATTTATAGGAGAAGGAGAATAATTTACAAACAAGGAAATAAAATAATATTGGTGATACATAATAATACTACTAATACTAATAAAAGTAAAATAGAAAAAGAAAAACAAATAAAAAAAGAGCAAAATTCATTAGAAATAAAGAGAGAGAGAGAGAGAGAGAGAGAGAGAGAGAGAGAGAGAGAGAATGTGTGGAGATTTTGAGCAGTGGGTGTGTTATCCAGCCTAGGAGAACGATATTGAATTACTACGGTTATGCGGCACCATCATACGACTAAACTTCAACAATTCCATCACCTTGGGGACAAGGTGATTTTCGAGGGGTCAGTAGTGTTAGGACCCTAGGGATGAGGCCATGTGGAATGAGGGTTAGTTAGGGTTACCCTACAGATGAGGCCATGTGGAATGAGGGTTAGTTAGGGTTACCCTACGGATGAGGCCATGTGGAATGAGGGTTAGTTAGGGTTATTTAAGATAATAAATAGAGGGAAAGGGGGAAGAGAGGAATGGAATATTTTGGAGAGTCTTGTGGGTAGCCGTAGGCTGAGGGAACACCGTGCGGTGTGGGGGGTGACTGGGACCATTGAAACCAGTGTTATCTTGTTATTTCTTGCATTCTTATATGAATTTTTGGGAAATATTATTAGGGTCATATCAGAGAGGTTTTCAATTTCAATCATCAAAACAATGAAAAACTTTTTGAGATCAATATAGAATTAAGGAGTACGAATTTATTTATGTTTAAAGCAACACTATCAACTTATTGACTATTTTATCATTTTGTATGAGCTTGAGTCATCTTATATTTCTATAAATTTTATTTTTAGTTTATTTATGATATTTTTATTTTTATTATTTTTTATGAATTTACATTTGATATTTTAGGTCCAAGGATAGGACCAATTAAGGCTAGGGCCAAGACAAGGCTAATCAGGGTCAGGGCCAATTAGGGACAGGGACAGGGCCAACCCATCCCGACCCGGTCCAATTAGGGCAGGAATGGGCTTGGCTTGGCCTTGTAGGGCTTAGGGCCAAGGATTATTGTCCTTGGCCCTAAACTAGGGTCAGGGCGAGAATGGGCTCAAATTAGAACATATAGGGTTGGGCTTGGGATTGCAAAAGCCCGGTCCAGTTGCAGCCCTATTCCTACTTATTGAACCAAGGGATACTGCCTAACAGGGTGTGTAGGGGTCTCAGACCAACAAATAATGGACTCCCACTCCCCTTGATCAAACTCCCCCAAAGAAGAAAACAATAACAAATAACACACTTTTGATAATTCTCCAACTGAAAAATGCATCTGATGATTGGATTTATTTACTAATCAGCCTACCAAAACCAAGGTCAATTAGGAAAACTCCCTACCTAATCCTAGTATAACCAACTACTCCCTAAAACCTAACTTACTACCAACTTTAAAGAGGACTTCTCAACCTAAATGTGGAGGCCTTCTTTAAACACTAATAAACTAAAAATACTGCAAAAAACCCTCATGTCCTTACAACTTAAAATGAGCCAGGATTAGATTAAAATAAGCCCATTGATCCAAAATTGATCTAATTACTACGCTATTCTCGTAGTTATGGTTTGGACCCTAATTTTGGACCGCTAGATGAGGCCCATTTCAACTTAAGACCTATGGGATTAAAGGCCCATAACCTAAATACGTACAACCTAGGCTTACTTTAAGGGGAAAAGCCTCTTTGCTACCTGATCTGCATCACATAATCTCCAGCCTTGTACCGCTGACTAAAAACTAAACGCCACTCATAGCAAGGAAAAAGTCAATATATTAAGATTGTACAGACTACAAAAATTCTAAAAAGAGTCCTAATAAATTATCAGTTGTTGGCACTTCCCATTCAAGAATAATTTTCAAATCATAACTTTGCACAACACTACAACACACAAAATTTGAAAAACAAATACATAAGCAACATGTTCCTCCAAATACAACAGCACTTGCCATTTCCTACGCTAGAAAATATAATGGATTGCAAAAAATGCCACACCTGAATAGAAGTTAAAATAGCTGCAACATCATATATAGGACTCCACTGATTCTGTAAAATATCCAAGCATATACTTCCATCTGCATAAACTGGACAAATTTGATAAAACACGGTCAGAGCCTAATCATCAAGCTAGGTAATGAACAAAAAACAACACTTCAGGACAAGTTTTTTTTTTTTTTTTTTTTTGGGGGGGGGGGGGTGTGGGGGGTAGAATCAGGTCAAGAATTGACATACTGTTTGGATGAAACATCCGTGAAACAAATCGAACTGTAGGAGGCTTGTTGGGGTAATCCTCAGTGAACTGCAGTGTCAATTTAAACGTACCTGAGGAAACTCAAAAGGACTTAGACACACAAAAACTGACAGAAGATATTGTAAAAGAAAACCACCACATACCACAACATAATACAGAACTGTATTGATTAAAGAAAACTACGTGACCTTTATTTTACGTTTTGGAAGAAAATTACGTGACCTTTATTTTATGTTTTGGAAGAAAATTACATGACCTTTATTTTATGTTTTGGAACTTGCTTTCTTTTCATTACGACAGAAATCTATATCTCTAAGGTAATCCAAGAAGCCTTCTGCACCCTCCCTTCTTTCAAATTGAATGTTATTTTCATCTCAACCACCACCCCCAAAAAAAAAACATGATTAGAGTTGCTTGTCCTATGGGAATTAGGGACATAATGTGGGGAAATAAATGCTAATTCAGATATAGGACTACGAAGCTCAGTCATGGAAATTTTGATAATCCCATTCAGCCCATGACGTGCACAGGGGCAAAAATGAAGAAAAGCTTTGGATTCACAAAAGCTCCTACACATGAAGCACCATGACACCAGTATTGTTCATTACCTATTACCATGGTTTGAGAAATCGCAAGATCTCACTAGATATCTCGCTTTTTTAAGAAGGCGAGATTCCCACATCTCACTCGAGATCTCACCATATCTCGCTAGAACTTATGAGTTATGACTTATATAGAACTTCTAATGGTTGTATAATTTTATTATTTATTCTTGAGAGTCAAGATTGCGGTACTAATATGGATGGAATTTTGATAACGTTTAAGTTAATTGACATATTTGATACACTTTCTTTTCATTTATATGCCTTAAAGAGTCTATATTACATTTGTATAACCTTGCATTCCTCAATCCTTTCACATTTAGGGTAGACTTAGAACTCATATTTAGGGTTGTTTTCACACAAAATCCAAGGCCACCAACATGTTCAAAAGGCCTAAATTAGGTTAACTACCAAGTTAGAGCCCAACCTGGACCCTAAAACCCACCCAGATGGGCCATTGAGTTGGTCCCTAAAAAAAGACCATATCTCGACCGAGATCTCGCCAACTCAATCAAGATCTCAAATTTTGGAAGGGCCAAGATCTCGCTCTTCAACCATGCCTATTACTGCAACTCTATATCAGAAATAATTCAATAGAACTGTTCAAAGAAGAAGAAAAAATCAAAGACTCTGTGATGCAGAATTCAAGGCATATATAAGAAAGAAAAGCCCAATGGATCAAGCCCATCAAAGGCCTAAAGCTATCACCCAAATCAGCCCATTGCTTTCATGGGCTAAGACTGTTTTAGTGGGTTAAAATTAGCCCACATATTTTGATCTCCGTGGACTAGACCAAAGCCCAAGTTCAGTTCTTGAAAAGTCAATAAAAGGGGTTGTGCTTTGAAAATAAAAGATCCTATTATCAAAAGAGTTTTCCTTTGTCAAGAGTTAGGTAGTAGTTAAGTTATTAATAGGTACATGGTGTTAACTAGTGGTTGGATGTTACAATTAATGTTTATGTCTCTTTAGAAAGTTATATAAAGAAATTTATGTAAGAAGGCGAGGACACAACTCAACTCACTATATGAAATCAAATTGTTTTGTTAGCATTCCTTCTCTATAGAGAATCCTTGTGTTTGATGAAGGAAGATTGGTGTTTGATCCAATCAATCCACCTTCCAGTGTGAAGCCCGAGTGTACTTTGTTGTTCTTATTTTTCTCTCGAGTCTCTTATATTGTTCCTTCCATGTCTTCTTCATAGTTCTGCCCCTATTTTGAAGACTTATTCAGTTCATGTTGTTAAGCTAATATCCTTGTACTGCCACTCCGGTTTTCAGCCTACCTTCATTTCTAAATTATGTTTATCTTAAGTCTATTAAATCTGAAATTATCCCCTGTGAAAGATCCTATTTGGCTACTATTTTGATCAATCAAATACAGTACTACATTACTTTTGCATTTAGGGATCCCAACACCATGGATCGAGAACTTGATCTCGCCAGCCATTCTTACCCTAAGTTTCAAACCACAACGGTGAATAAGTGAAGATGCAAATGTATAAAATGTATTGTACACATGATTTACTTACATTAAGGTTCAAACTCAAACAACTCTGATATATTGTACATCACACATGTTCATCATCAATGTTCAAGTTAGTAAGTTCACACAACAAGATGGGAATAGTTATAAGTTACACGACGAGAGTACAAGATTGAAAACACTAAGCAGCTCCTCAAACCCCGGCTTCATCAGCACTAGAACCAGCTCCACCTACTCCACTAGCTCATCTACGTCCTCGAGCTATAAGTATAGCCAACACCATTTAATATAAAATTTTGAATTAGGGATGAAATCGCACATTTCTTAAAGACTCAGTCGAGAACCACCTTGATTTTTGCACATAAATGTTGTAGAAGTGTAGTTGATCAAGTGATAGATGTGTTATGACCAAGTTATTAGGAACAAATCCAGAACAAGCTAGTTAAAGGAGTCGTAGAAGTTGGGTAAGACTGTAAGAGGAGTGAGATCTCGATCGAGATGGACTTTCAACTCAATCTCGATTAGAACTGAGAATCTTATAATGATGGCTCGATCGAGATTTTAATTGAACCAAGATCTCACTTGATTGAGATCTCGGTTGGGTTTTCTATTTTTTCTATTTCACCTGTAATCTCATCCTGACTGTTAAAAAAAGAGATATCGCCGAGTTCTTGAACCATAACTAACACAACCATAGTTCTCTACAAGACAGCAATCCAACATAATCTAGAAGATAACCAAATTAAGCAATGGAAATCCAACACAATTGTGGTTTGGAATGTCAATTTTGGGGTAGGCCTCAATATCTGCTCATAATAGATTACCATAACAAATTCATCATTGCAACTGTGCAAATGAATTAAGAGAAACATCAAGTTGAAATCTCCATACCCCCAAAATTTCATATTCATCCTATTTCATCTCTATCACTTATGTACCTTCCATTTTTTTTTTTTCTCCTTCCACCTATATACCAAGCATTTTTCATGTTCATCTAGTAATCATAGGAAAAAAGAAACAAGAAAGCAGCATTTGTCCCAACTAAATGGGATAAACTATATGATCCTTTAGTGTAGTAGTGTTTCTCTCCCTCCCTCCCTCCCTATTATCTCTCTTTTCAATATTGTCCTTAGAGAACTTGGCCACATAAAATTTGTTAAGCTTTAACAAGATAGAATCAACCAGCATCCAAAGCAAGTATTAGGCATAAGGTTCTAATTTTTGTAAAGAGGAAGAATAGAGAGGCTAGGTTTAGGATGATCGGATAGGACCATGCTTGGATCAAGTTCCCAATGGTAAGGGGCTAAGGGCACAATCCAATTCAAGTATGGGCTTGTTTCGGTCTGAAAAGCATGTAGGTTCTGGGGAAAAGGTATAAAACTTTTTTCTCTTTTTTTTTTTTTTTTGGGGGGGGGGGGGGGGGGGTAGGGAATTATAGGTTTTGGTTGTTTAGAACATTAGAAAAACGGTCAAGAAAGTGTATTAGACTTCTCTTCCATTCCATCCCATAGCAATCTCCCATCAGGCACTTGAGACCCTATGGCACCAAGCACCTAAAAGCCCCCACCAAGAAGGACCATCAAAGTAAACTGCATCATTGCTTTTCCTTGTTGAACATCCAAAAGCAGGTCAAGTTGAATCTACAATGACCATTGGGGATAGTAAGTGAGAGTACTTCTCTTACACATCGTCACACCAATTTACTGCAAGCTATAGCTAGACGGATTCCCAGGACAATAATTTATGCTCTCACAAAAGGACATGCCAGCCTCCAAGGTTAATCAAATAATGAAGAGCATAGTTGTCACGATGTCTAGACAAGCAAGGTGTCCAAGGGTGGTAAAAATCAAGGCAACACCTAGGCGCCATAGAAGTGCCTGGATGCCTAGGCAGTGCCTAACAATGCCTTGACAACTACAATGGAGAGGTGATCAATCATCTGGGAGGCTCACTGAAGCGCCCAGCTCTGGAGCTGGTCATAATCTTACAAGGTGTGAAGCTCCTCTTCGCCTCCTTTGATTGTATTTCACTTTGCTTTGCCTCCACTTCATTCTGCTGTCGTAGATGCCCTCTCTATTGTGTGTTGGGGAAAATGGCCAGACTCCACTTCTTGCCGCACAAGCTTTGCATATATAAGAATGATTGGGGTTGGGATGAATCAAACTAATTGTTGACGAAGAAATCCTTTGACAGCAGCTTGTTTGAATGGAAAACTTCAATAAAAATTTGAAATTGCACATAGAACACCAAATGAAAGCTTCAAAAAACCACCTAGGCTTCACACCGCAAAATGTCAAATGCAAAAGCACCAATTACACCAGCCCCTATCAAACACAAGGTAGCATCTTCTTGAGAACAAAAAGTTGGAGACAGCAGCTTGCAAAAGCAAAAATTTTCAAAAGTAGGTAAAGAAGGGCCCCCACATATATTGTCCAAATAGGGCTTGAAAGCCCAAAGTTCTAATTAGGGTAGAGGAGAAACTGAACCCCCCCCCCCTTTTTGTCTTTTCTCCTGCCCAAATCGAATAAAAGATCTAAACAATACCTTCTACAATTCAACCAGGTTTGGACTGGTTCAGTTTAACTAATACAATCCGGACATAACCTAATTGCCCATATTTTAGGCCCATACATGCGGCTTAGTACATAAACCCATGGGATTGAAGCTAGCATGTACAGAACCCTTGCCTGTGATGAGTCTGCATCAACCTTGCATTCCAATCAGCTCTATTCGAAGTCATACAAAATACAAGTCCTAAACTATGCATGTCTTTCCTCATCATTATAGTCCTAGGTAACCCCGGTGCCGACGGCTTCTGCAGAAGCAGAGTCTGGGGGCAATTTTCCTTTGCTGCCTTACCCCAACAATTTTTGTTGAAAGGCTATTATATTGCCTTAATCTCAAGCTAAAAGTGTGGTCCACCGACCATTACGCCAAGCCCATCCCTCATCATCATTATAGTCTTATCCCAACTAAATGGGGTCATGATGTGGAACAGGGGCTCTAAGACCCGTTTAGAATCACTTGTGGACTTGCTCAAACAATTACGATCCAACTAAAAGAAGCAGCGGCAAGTTTGAAACCAAATGGAACAACAAAAGGGTAATTGATAGTTTGAATGTTCGTGGGGGATATGGAAGGAAGCAAAGAAATATATTTAGGGGGTAAAGCACGGGATAACATGGGAAAGTGAGATAATCGGAAAAAAAAAAAGGAACCTAATAATTGTGGAATACAGAACTCGTCTTACTTTCCAAAATGCTTATCCAACAAAATTGGAAGACCGTCTCGATATGGAGATAACCTCCCCCAATAAAAGTTGGATGGAGTAGAGGATTGAAGAAGAATATGGCAACCACTTGTTCTATGAGATTATCAACAACTGAACCGACGGATCAAATAGACAGGTAAAAATCAAAGTTTGCAACTTAATCCTAAATTCCGGATATAGTCTCTAGCAGATGGGTTGCAAAAGACAGACCTTGGGATTTCTTTAAACCAACAAATCTCTACCAGTTTGGTAAAGGTCGAGACTGGTTACCTATTAGAACAGCCAACAAACATCAAATCAGCAACCAGGGGAACAAAACATGTAATATATAAGGTGGGATTAAGTAGGAAGGTAATAATAGAAGAGAGAACATGATACAAGAAGTTGAAGAAAAAAAAGAAGAGGGTCTCACAAGAGCAATCAAAACCACAAGAGGTTTCAATCAAATGAACCAATTCCATTGTAATATGTTCATCATTTAACTACACTGGAATTTAAATAAAAAAAAAATTAAAAGTACCTAATTAAGCTCTAAAACTGAATTAACCTTAACTCTAACAAGACTACAAACTGTCACAAATTCTGAATCAACTCTATCTTTAACTATCCTATGAAACATAGAAAGGACTCTACTGCTAATACATTATCCAATCAAAGTTGTTAGAAAATAAACTTTAAACAACCAAAATAGTGCAATAACAAGAAGACTAAAAAGAAGAAGAAAAAGAAGAAGAATTGATAGGAACTACATAAGACTGCGATTCTAGCTTATATCAATAGTCTAGATTACAACTTGAGAAGCAAGTCATCTTGCCTTCTAAAAAAGGAAATAAATAGCACAACTTGGACAGAATTTTCTAGTAAAACTAACTCCTAAAATCTGTCCAAAATATAAAGTTATGAAATTAGTAACTAACAAAAAATAGAAATTATGCTTTCTAGAAACTACCAACACTTGTGTAGCAAGATTCCTACATTAGAAAGAGTAGCATATCTAAAAAGGAAACAAGGAATAATGGCATATTACTGTTCACGTGAACAGTAACAGCCCAAACTTCAACAATCCCCCTCAAGCTGGAGTATACACAAAAAAAATTTCAGCTTGCACAATAAGAATAAAATTGAAAGGTAGCACCAATCTTGAATCGTATAGCAATAGCAGACGTTGATAAACACTGAGAAAACTTCACCTAGGAGATAATTAACACCAACTTAAAAAAAAACTTTAATTCTTCATGTCGAAAGAACCATCCAATAATGAGAACAATCTATGATGTTGAAGACGAACAAAGTCCATGAGTATAGCAAGATCAAAGAAACTATCCCCATAATGCCGGTAGTATGGAAAAATATCCACACTAAATCTTCAAACTTGTAACTCGAAAGTCCATATAAATGCTTCGCAAGAAGGCAAGTACTAGGTAAATTATGAATAAGTAAAAGGCATTATGCCGACATTATGGGAAAATATCCACACTAAATCTTCAAACTTGTAACTCCAAAGTCCATATAAATGCTTCGCAAGAAGGCAAGTATTAGGTAAATTATGGGTAGGTAAAAGGCATTATCCACATAATGCTGGTAGTAGGGAAAACATATCCACACTAAATCTTCAAAATTGCAACTCCAATGTCCATATAAATGCTTTGCAAGTAGTAGGTAAAGTATGGGTAAGTAAAAAGCAATATTGATTACTGTGGACCAAGTAGGTAGGTAAAAGACAATATAAGTTACTATGGACCAAGTAGGTAAGGTAAGGTAAGGTAGTATGGGTTACTACGGACCAAGTAGGTAGGTCAAACTGTAAAAGACAGTATGAGTTATTGCAGACCAAGTGGGTAAGGTAAAAGACAATATCGATTATTGCGGAACAAGTAGGTAAAGTAAAAGACAGTATCAATTACTGCAGTCTAAGTAGATAAGGTAGTATGGGTTACTACGAACAAAGTAGTTAGGTAAAGGACAATATAAACAAAGGTAGGTAATGATATTGTTGTAAAATGCCATAAGTTGAAGACAAAGATCTTTACTAATAATATCCATCAGCACATCTTGAGTAGATATAGAATAAGGTACCATTATCCCCCTCACGTGTAACATTACACGTAGACAATTAATGACAATTGATATCCAGTATAAAAACATCCCAAGCAACAATTTCCAATAAAACATTTATTATATATATAATCTTCATTCGTCTAGCAATTCTGAATCCAAGAAACATGTTCCAAACTCTCTCCATGGTGAATTAAGATAAAGACAACATTGTAATAAACCAGAATTTTTCAAGGGGTCATTGGTAAATATATAAGCCCAATGGCAATTCTATAATAAAATCAGATTTTTCAAGAGGCTATTTGTAAATAAGGAAGTGATGGACATGAAAGAAACTGGATTTATAAATGAAAGTCTTGAAAGGGAAAACACTTGACAGCAAGATTATAATATAGTATAACAGAGATGAGTAATTAAAAAAAACAAGGATATAGAATGTGGAATTAAAGATAGGGCAGAGGGAATAATGTCAATCAGGAACAAAACAAGAATCGAACCCAAAATTGAATAAGACTTTAATAGGAGGTAAGAAATAGAAATAAACTGACAAAGACTGAACCAATTAAACTTGAGCCAGAACTGAACCAAGACTGAACCAGCTATGAATCACACCAAACGAAATCATGATATGGCAAAATAAAATTCTGCAGTATGCAGAACAAGTAGAAGAAAAAAAATCTGCATAATGCGAAACTGAAAAGTGAAAAGAAGATGTAGCTATTTATAAATCTGATCCAAGTTCTAGAATATAAATACAGATAATAGATAGACGAGATTAGTTTACATAATCAAACCTGATCTAAGTAGCACATTATTTGCAGCAGCAGGTGGTTACGCACCAAAACTTGAAGAAAAATAACAGAAAAATTCTGCAACACAGAATCGAATAGGTGTTTGCAGAGAAAAACAGATTTGCAAAAGGATGTAAAACTGTAAAAAATAATAAATCAAAGTAATCAATCAAGTTATGGGATAAGTAAGAGGTAAGTAATAGAATAGATCAATTTATACATTCATCTGATCTAACTATAAAATAAGTACAGCAGTAAGTGGTTGTGCACCAAAGAAAGGAACACTGAAAGAGAGCTTTAGAAGAAAATACTTGAGAACAACATTGTTTTGATTAAAAAATCTTTGTTGCCATGTTAGAAAAATAAACTTTAATCAACCAAAATAGTGCAATAACAAGAAGAATTAAGAAGAAGAAAAAAGAAGAGAAGAGAAGAAGAAAGAAGAAAAATTGATAAGAATCACATAACCCTGCGATTCTAGCTTAACACTCCCAGAATCATAGCCTCTTATTTATAGATATCAATAGTCTAGATTACAACTTGAGAAGCAAGCCATCTTGCCCTCTAAAAGAAATAATAAAGAGTGCAACTTGGACATAATTTTCTAGTAAAACTAACTCTTGAAATCTGTCCAAAATAGAAAGTACTGAAAAATGAGAGTTCTAAAACTAGTAACTAATAGAAAATAGAAACTATGCTTTCTAGAAACTACCAAAACTCGTGTAGCAAGATTCCTACATTAGAAAGAGTAGCATATCTAAAAAAGAAACAAAGAATAATGGCATAACACTGTTCACGTGAACAGTAACAGCCAAAACTTCAACAAAAGTAATAGATTGCAGGAAAAATCTCAACAACAAATCTAAATACATAACAGCTAAATACCCTTCTAAACCCAAAAATCTTAATTTGACCTAGTTCATCTTCATACAGTACACCAGGCCTCAACAAATCTAGCCCAGTACAAGAAATTGGCCATGCATCAGTTTAGCAATGGATCCTTGCTCTCCAATCAACTCCAAAGCAAAGTCAACAAGGACAAGGTCTAAACTACACTTGTCTATCCTCACAATTTCTCCCAGGATTAATTAAGGGATGTCCTTGCCTTTTTTAGTTCCTTCAATGTGAATCAAGTCATTCTCCATACTTGAGCATTCCAAGGCCTCTATTGAACATGTCATGCCACCTCAACTGACTCAGTCATAGCTTATCATGTACAGGAGTTATTACGAACTTAGTTCTTATATGGTCATTACATTATCCTTCCTAGTTATGTCACCCATCCATCTCAACGTCCTCCTTTCTTCTAACTAGCTGCCTAAACAACCCCCCCCCCCCCCCAATCTGAACATCTAAGACGTGATGAGGGAAGATGGGAAAATACTTCTAACGAAAGAAATGATACAACCACCTGACAATTCCCCTCCCCCGAGCTCAGGAAGCAGCATAACCTCACTGTAATTTGAGAACCAAGCACATTAAAAAATAATAATAATAATAAAAAAAAAGAAAGAAAGAAGTCAATTTCAATACAACCAAAAAAAAGGATAAACTAACTCCTAGACCTCACAAGTCATAAGCTACCAGAAAAGGCAGAAAGGCTGTCAACTCCCTAACAAGCAGAAACATAAGCATATTCATGCACAAGAAGAAAGATAACTCCCAAAAATAATTCTTAAATACAATTTAGACAGCCAAGTTCTACAGATATTTCCAAGGAGAGAAAGGAGGCCATCAGGAGAAGAAGTAATCACTTACCTCCATCCCATGGGGTATCATCAGGTCTGCAAGTCAAAAAAGCAAAGCACACAGTTCCAATAAACATCATATGGACTCGGCAAAAAATAATAAAAGATAGAGCTAAATCAAAACTAAAATTATAACCAGAAAAGAAGAAATACCCAAAAATCACAGCATTCCACAACATGATGTTGTTGTCCTGAGGAGCTCCACTAATCCCCGCAGGCGGATCTTGCTGCAACCTTTTGAAATCCCTCATCAACCTCTTCCTCGCCGGCGTTGACATCGATTCCTTCGTTGGAAATTTAGTCCCTTTTCCTGTAGGAATTTAGGGTTCCGATAACAAAGCGAGGAGTTCGAGGGTGAAGCAAACTGAGGGAAATCTGGAAAACCCAAAAACGAAAACCTAAGCCAAAGTGGTGGGATTTCTCACTTATAGTTTAAATTAATGGATCGTTTTACAATAATTTCAATGGATAACTAGATAATTGTTCTTCCGCTGCTCTCTGCAGAAGACCGAAATCGCCGCGGAAATTACGCAATCTGGCGATGTAATATAGAAGGTTACACTTACGTCTTCTTATTTTTTTTTTTTGGTTGAAATCTAATATAGAAGATTCCACATGGTGGCATACAGTATTTTCTCTCTCTTTTTTTTCTTTTGAAAATATGAATTAACTTTTATCAAAAAAAAAAATGAATTAGCTTCTCTTCGAGATTTTGAAACTTTTTTTTTTTTTTGTAGAAACTTTCATTAATTTAGGGCAAAGGCCAAGGCTGAGGATGTCAACCAAGGAGAGGAAAGCGGCCAAGTTGTTGAGCCCTAAATCTACCAAGCCATCCGGGCTAAATCATGTGCAATGGTATTGCGTGACCTAGGAATTACAACGAAATTAGAATCCAGAAAATAGAACTTTAAGGTGTTGATATCCGCAAGGATAGGTTCCAGCTCCATACTAGGGTGATGGTTTGGGTGGTGCAGTAGCTTGATTAGTTCAGCACAGTCAATATGAAGAGGACTTTCTCCCGACATTCTCCCAAGCAGTCTAGAATGGCATATCTAAGAGCCAAAGCCTCACCCACTATCGCCAACTCGAAACATTCATTTTTTGAGATCGCCTTCAAAACGAGTCCATTCGCACTATATGCCACAAAGCCCAGGCCCATTTGTTTTGTTTTGTTTTGGGTCTAAACTCTGCATCACCTTAAACTCTAGGTTGCATGTTTTAATGCACACTCTCAAAATACAAGTTGCACATTCACTTTCTATCCAAGATTCTATTAAGTTAGAAGTGAAATGTTCATATTACCCTCTTTATGGTATAATGACCAATCTACCCCATTTAAACTGTCTCAGTGTCTCACACCCAACCCTTAGGTGGGTGACCTATCTTCTACACCTACACCTCACCATAAATTATCCACCACCACTGCTGAAAACCACCCAACCTCCCCTGCCTACAACCACTGCCCTCATCCCTGACCCTGGCGGAAAATCTCTCTGCTCCTTGCTTTAGAGAAGCCTAGAGAGCGTTCACATCCGAGGAAAACACCATTTTCTTTCTTCTCCATTGTTGTTACTCTATGGAACAACAATTGCTCACCACCTATTTGTTTCTCGAGATGACAATGAGCCAGGAATATTAACAAAAGAAGAAGCCCTGCTTTTCCATGTTTTTGTTATCGTTATGTTTGATGATGACGACCAAGATCCAAACCGATAATAGTAGAAGAGCAGAAAGAGGGAGTATGGTGAATAGAAAAGAACCACTTCTACCATCACTTCTCCATATCTAGGCTCCAAACTGGGATCAATCCAGCTCGGATTATCAGAATTGACAGAAACCTCCTCATTGAGATCATGTCCGAGATTGAGGAACTCTACAAGGAACACTACCATGACTTTATTAAAGCCGACGGTGATCTCCGATGCTGATTCTCTCAAGTCCTCTCTCGATCACTCCAATGAAGTCTTACAGTCCGTCGCTATCCTCTCCTCTCCTCACCTCTCTCGACGCCTCCGTTGAGACTTAAGAGTGTTAGCCGCAACGTCTCTCTTGCACTCAAGCCCGTTCAAGTTTGCGTTCAATTTATGGAACTCTGTTCCAAACCCAACGTCCTCTCCATAAACCACTTTACATGACCTTGAAGTGTGTTGATATGATCGAGAGGCATTTTCTAAAGAAAACCCCATCTTTCACGCTTCAAAAGATGCTCAAGAAGTAGATCCCAGCCATCCGCTCGCATATAGAGAAAAGAGTGAATAAGGAATTTGGCGAATGGCTTGTTGAGATCCAAATCGTTAGTCAGAATTTAGATCAATTAGCCATAGGGCAGGCCTGTGCTACAAGGCAGTGAGAGGAAGAGTTTCAAATCAAACAACGTCAAGCTGAGGAGCAGAGCAAGCTCATCTTGAAGGATTGTGTATATGCCCTTGAGAGGAAGACGAATATGACATTCTTGCTGGTGCTGCCAGTAACTGCAGGGAGAAATTCAATAACGTTGGCAGCAGGCGGAGAGAGTGAGGTTAGATGGGGTAGTTATGTAATTTTTCAGCAAGAGAGATTTTCCAACGGAGGGAAGATGGGTGGAGAGATTCTCCAGCAAGGCATGGTGGTTTATGACGAAAGTGGAAATTTCGGCAAAGTGTTGGTAGAAGATGGGTGAAGGAAGAATCCCTTCATCCACCTAAAGGGTTGGGTGTACAAAGGTTTAAATGGGGGTAGATTGGTCATTATACCATAATAAGGATAATATGGACAATCACTCATAACTTAACATAATATTAGATGGAAAGTGATTAGCCGTGAGCGTGTAAGTTGTAATTTTAAGAGTGTGCAATCTGTAACTTAGGGTACTAAAGCGTACAATCTTACTAGGGCATTAGAGTTTAAGCCTTACTAAAGCGTACAACCTAGAATTTAAGCCTTACTAAAGCGTACAACCTATATATGTATCATCAACTAGTTGTGACTGTAGCTAATACAAATAGAATTCATTGTATTCCACTATTTATTTTATTTTATTTTATTGTCATATTTGAAATTATTGCTTGGAAGAAGCTCAACCATTAACAATAATCTCAACTATTTTTTTATGCATCAAGTTCTGATAGGAAAGCTTAAATTTTGTAACCAATAGGAGTTGGTCCAAGCGGTAAGCAGCTTGATTCGCTTAAGCAAGGTTCTAATATCGAATCCTTGTGGATGCAAAAAATCCTTGTGGGCTATTTTCCTGGCTTTTCAAAATGCTTTGGCATAAAAATTGGTGTTAGAAAATCAATGAAAACTACCTCGTATTGTTATACTTATTAGATTTTAAAATTTTAGAGATTTGAATGTATGTATAAAAGTCTTCACTTATTTAAGATTCCATATTATATTTTTCTTTTTGTACAAGTGAGCTTCTATACATTGGGGAGATTATTGAATATAATACCGAGGAGAGTCAAACTTATGATTTCTTCACTAAGAGGTGTTGGTCATTGTCAACTAAGCCAATCATTTGGTGGTCATGATTTCATATTAGTGTTTCAACCCAAATGATTTTGGACTCAATCCATACAATGTAGCCTTGCTACCTTTAGTGTTTATTTTGGTCTAATTTTTGAGTCAGTCAGGAATTTTAAATAGATGAGTATTGGAACACCGTTCCAAGCTTAGACAACTCCCTAAATTCTTTGAAAATGACATACTAGTTTGCTTAGATAACTTCCACAATGAATAATGACTTTTGAAACCGAAGAATGACATTTACAAGACATTGAAAATATGAAGACTTAGTGGATTATAAGCCCTCTAAGATTGACTTGTTTCAATGTGGTTGGAAGTGGCCTTGAAAACTGATTAGGACTAGAAATCTCATAAGGTAGGCAAACTAGATATTGTTCACCAAAATGGTCATAACTACCTCTAGGAAATAGCAAATGACTTACTATTTTTTTGCACTGGAAAATAAACTTTCAGACATTTCTATTCTTATAAAAAGATCATGCCAAGTCCCCCTAGTTTCACATAGGATTCATTGCAAATTTGACCTAAACTGGTGACTATTCAATCTCTTATTGCTTATAGATTTTTTGTTTAGGCTTGTTTGCTTAGTAGGCCAGTTTGTTGGGCCTTAGAAAATATTGCAACATAAAAAAAATATATAAAAAACAATGAAAACTACCTCTTATTGTTATACCTACAAGACTTTAAAATTTTCAAAAATTCAAATATATGCATAAATATCTTTTATTCATGATTCCAGATTAGAGTGTTCCAAACCAAAATCACCAAATGATTTTGGATTCAAACCATAAGATGTAGCCTACCTTCAATGTTTGATTTTAGTCAAAGTTTTGAGTCAATTATGGGTTTGTTGTTAGGTTGTCATAGTTTATAATGTCATTTGATTTAGGGATGTAATAATAACATCGATTTGGTTCATGTCCGAGGTGTATTGCTCTCATGAGTTTGATATTCTAACCTTCATACATTGTGATTGTTACATTTGAATCCTATCTTTTTTAAATATTTATCACTGAGTTCTAGGTGTATTGAGTTTTGAGTTTATCAACAGGAGATTTATATCGTGGTCGTTGTAATTGAATCCGACGTGTCTTTAAACAAGCTTTTTGTCACGTTTCTACCGTGCCTAGGTTCGGCAGGGTTATAATCTGATAGAGGGTAGCTTGCAGTCACGTGTTAATCATACCGCAACTCGGGAAGAATATAAGATTATAATCTAATAGAGATTATATCATGTACATCCGCATCAAAACCGATAAACTGTTTATCATTCAAATCTTGACATCCATTTGGAATCGACCATGAATACACTTAGATCTTCCATGATCCTTTCTCACCCCCCTCCCTTCTTAAACACTTACCAAGCAGGTTAAGCTACCTCTTATGGTTATATCTACAAGTTTATGCAAAATAAAAAAGATCTTCACCTACTCTTGATACCATTTAACACTGTTTCAATCTATTTTGATTGAGGTTTGTCATTTTGGAATGTGATTGGTGAACTATCCCTAGAACAGTGTGCACTCACGTCTACCACTGCAATCCACATCCATTCCACACGCGACGGAGCAGCACAAATACTGTGCACTAGCTCACACGCCCACCCTTTCTCAAAATTATTTTTCAAGAAAAAAAAACCAGTCATAAATGCACTCCTACCTCATTCACCTCGCCAACCCCGAACACGCGACTAACGTTCCTCTCAGGCCTCAGCACTCTTTGGATCTTTATATAAACACCAAACCAACACCCTCTTCTCCGCAGGTCCGCCGCTTCCTTCTTTGCCTATGGCTCATCATTTCCAGCAAGGCGATGACCCACCCATCAATGGCGGGTTCTCTGTTGATGGTCGGCGTCGTGGTATTGCCAACGGCAAGCGACCTGTCGTTTTTCAGGCTAATATTGCATCGTCGCCGGCTCCACCATGCGGTGCATGCAAGTTTTTAAGGAGAAAATGCAGTACTGATTGCAACTTTGCACCGTATTTCCGATCTGAACAAGGTGCAGCTCTCTTCGCAGCTGTCCACAAGGTTTTTGGTGCAAGCAATGTATCGAAGCATTTGAATAGTCTAGATCCCATGCATCGACAAGATGCAATTTTCAGCATCTGCTATGAGGCTCAAGCTAGGTTGGCTGATCCTATTCATGGCTGTGTCGCTACCATAATGTCGTTACAGCAACAGGTCCTTTCTCCGCCATGCATGGGTGTAATCTTAAATTTTTTTTCTTTTATTGGGTTGTGAGATTTGTGTTTGGGATTTCCATTTTTTTGATTCTTCAATGACGTCCATGCCTAGTATTTTATGTAAAAAACGTTATTTTCAGGTGGCATCGCTGCAAGCTGAGCTCTCTATGGTGCAAGCCCAATTGATGAACAGCAGATTAGCCTTGATGAATGCTCTTCAGAACATGCAGAATCAACAGAACCCGAATGTTCTCCATCAGAATTTCGGAGTGCTTCAACCGGCTTTGTCGAACAATTCGTCAGCTTCCAACAACATTTTCGACTTCAGCAACTTACCCTCTACTACAAATGTTCCAGTTGAGGCTGCACCATCCTCGGGCTTTGATCCTCTTCAGTACTCCCAGCTTACACCGGACGATGAGGCTGCTCAGGCAGAGATCGATGACCCAGCTGCTTTCGCCGATCAGATTCTTGGAAAGAATTAGGGAGTGGAGTTCATACCTAAGGGTGGTTTTCATGCTGTGCTAGATCATTAGTAGAGTAATAATGATATTGTAATAGTTTTAGGGGGTGGAGTTCGTAGTTATGGGTGGGTTTTCATGGTGTGTGAGATCATTAGTAGTAGTAGAAGCACCTGTTATCTATCTTATATATGCATGCAGAAGGGAGAGTACTATATATATATATAATAAATAATGTAAGCGACCCATTAGGTATAAATATAAGTAATTGAAGTATCATTAGTAATACATGTTCTGGTTGTCAAGAATCTGAAAAGAAAATATTGTCTTGAATCCTGAATAATTGGGGAACTGTGGAGGAAATTAAACTACTTTTATTCTTTAAGTTTGAGCACGTCAAGGGTGTTTTTGCATATAATTAGCTTCGCTGGCTCAGGTAGATGGAAGCGCAAATCTTGAATGTTGATCAAATAAGCAAGTGCATCTCAAGTTATATAAGAATGATTAGGGCTTGTTTGGTTACTTGAGTGTGTAGATTTCAAAAATCTAGAGATTTCAAATTTATAGTCTTCAAATCTCTGGAGTCTATGGTTCATAAAATTAACTGTTTGGTTATCTTGAATTTTTTGAACGAAATTTGTAGATTTATCCTAAAAGAATATTTATTGAATTATGGTTCAAATTTTTAACATTTTGATAGTAAGAGTGAAATCTCTGGATTTCACCTCATACCCATAAATCTATAGATTCACGTTTTTAGTGCAGAAAGGTGAATCTCTAGATTTCATGAATCTAAGGATTCACACAACCAAACGGGTAAAAATCTCCCAGTTGTGAATCCAGAGATTTCAAATCTTTAGATTCACGAAACCAAACAAGCCCTAAAGTTAATCTGATTAGCACTTGGAAATCACTTGCATCCTAGTCGTTGCAAGTCATGGTCAGTCAATTTTATTTATTTATATTTTTTTTGTAAAATGGTCAGTCAGTTCTATCCTTACCAAAATCTGTTGCAGAATTTATTTGGGTATTAAATAACTTTTCAAAATATATTTTTGGTGAAGGTACATCTTAATTAATGAGATTAATTTTTTTTTTCTTTTTATATCCTTCTATTAATATCCCATATCCCAGGGAAGAGGTTCAGTATACCTTTGAATCCTTTTCTCTCTCTTCATTTATTTTAAATTATTATTATTATTATTTATTATTATTACTATTACTGTTTTTAATGAAAACCTTCACATCCTTGCATTCCAAAGCAATGCAAGAAATCAATTTAGAATGTGGACGAAATATGGACTAAGTACCTAGTACTTGATAGCTTCCATTGTAGAGTTCATGGTTCACACCATCTCTCCCCTTAAAACACAATAGATTAGAGTCTTTTCTACCACTAAAAATAAAAAAATAAAAATTTAGAGCTTTTATTTGGGCTCCATCTAAACTTTTCTTTATACGCAAAAAAGAATTCTCTTAATTGGTAAAAACTTAAGTCACATTCTTTCTTTGAAGATTTTTTTGGAAAATCCATTAAGGTGATATTATTACCAAAAATTTATGAAGTTTCTTTTTACTAATGCTACTTTCCATTTGTGACAGATTGAGCTTGAATGATCTTGGCATTTGTGCTTTAAAACCCAAATTCTCCTTACCATTCATCTTAAACCCTTTTTAAACCACTATATGAAGATTTGAGAGCTTCAAGTCTGCCCAAAAAAAATGGAGGGGGTGGTGGGGGGGGGGGGGGGGAGAACATAAGCTCAAACAACCATAAAAAATAATCCCCCAAAACCTATAACTTTTCCAAAGCATGGTTAATATCAACTAGTGGAATATTGCATAATTCCTTGTGAAAAAGAAGTGATAATGGAGGTGAGATTGAGGTTGAGGTGGCTATGGGTTATTGATCAAGGAGAAAATAAGCAAGACCAAGATTACGGAAACCGTCAAAACTAATCCAGTAAAATCTGGAACAGCTAGCTTCAACCCTGTGTGACTGCCATCTGCCATTTCATATCGTATATCCTATCCCCAAAAAAAAAAAAAAAAAAATCATATCATATCATACTTTTGGCAACTTTTCCCTTAGTTATTATTATTATTTTTTTTTTAAATTTGAATATCATTTTTCTCTTTGGTTGTTTTTCTTGTCATCACCAATTAATATACCAATTATTGTGATATCTTTTGTATTTTTATTTAATTTAGAGTTTTTTACCTATAGGTCCCCTTAATGTATTACAAACTAATGTTGGGTGCAATATATTACGTGTCCATCCCAACCAGACTAACATCGTTAGTCACCGTTAAGTATATTCAAATTTCAAATGTGAATTTAATTTTCACAAATGGTACCCTTATTTTTCTTTTTTTTTTTGCTCAATGAAGTAAATAAAGAATTGTTTGATCTATAGTAGTCACTATTGAATCCTCCTGCTTCAATTCCAACAACCAATAAGAATGTAGATATCCACCTAATGTTGTGGAGTTTGACGTTTGGCTTCTATTTATATTATAGATTTAGTTGGCTTGGCTGGAGTATAACTTACGTAGTTTTGGATTACTCATCGTTGCCGATATCAATTCAAAAGTAGAGCATTTGAGTGCAGTTCGACTCTCATAATTAATACCAACCTTTAATATATATTATGTCAAAATTTGATTTTTGGTCATTCTTATATGCTTCTAAAATTCTTGCTCTTTTTTTTTTTTTTTTGATAATGCAGTGGTAGACTCAAACAAGAGAAACCAACGAAAGATTAGATTGCAACAAGAGTTCAGCTTGACGACTGATCAGGTATGACAAAAACATATAACTCAACGTAAACAATCATAAGTTTCTAACAATCTGAAATTTTAATTGAATAAATAATTCATGCACTAGAATCCTTTTGAAGGTATGGTTCTTAATAAATGAAATAGATCAAGAATGTGAATTAAGGTATGAGTCTGACTAACAGATATGAGGTAACAGGGAACCCTTATGAGGGTATAATAGATGAACAATAATAATTTATTTGTATCATTAATTTTTTTTATGCTTTTTAAATTAAAATAACGACAATTTTATTTACTAATTATTTTTTTGTAGAAAATATAATGGACATTGTTAAAATAAAATCATTTGACAAGTTATGAAACTAAATGGAAAATAAAGGTTGTATTATTGCACAAAAGTTTCACTAAACATTATCAAAATAATTAAGAGTATGAAAAAGTACAAAATCTAACTTTGATTGATGATGAAGGATGAAATAGTTAAAAGACAAAATTACTTTTTATGATCAAACGTTTACTCAAATAATTGAAGATTTATTTTTCGTTTTCTAGAGTACCAACATTCAAGCAGGTCATGTTTGAAGCGTCATGTTTGATGACATTGTTGATAAGTTTGTCAACAAGTTTGAAGACAAATTTATCCTTAGAAAATCATATGTTATAAGTTTCGTAATGGTAAAACCGATAGGTACAATTTTCAGTATTGTCAATAAACTATATGAAATCCTCTTAAACAATACTTCAGTTATACAAGAAGTTCAAGAGCAAGATAAGGACGGTAGGATAATATTATATTTACAACTTCATTGAACTTGTTGATTTAAAGATCAAAATTGATATCAAAGAAAAACAAGTATTTAATAAGTACTTATGCTTTATTTGAAAATTGAAATATTATTTAATTATTTAGCTACTAAATAAATTCACTAATAATTGTCATTTATTTATCTTTTAATTTTCAAATTTCATTGGTATTATAGTCAATGTTAAATATTTGGCTATAATAATCACAACATAAACAAACGAGAAGGAAAAAAAGAAAATTTGAAATTATGAGTTGAAATAAGTTTTTTCTTCATTATTAATAATGTTATACAATTATCTATAAAGTTAACAATTAATTTATTTTTTTATTATTGTTTATTATTAGGTCTAACCCTATCATGTTAACGTTGTGGGAGTGAATATGCTATAAAAGAAGGATATAACTTAATAAAGACTATATTGAAATTTTCAACTGTGGGTTTTTCCTCACTAATTGCATCTTCTTATATAGGTAAAATGAATTTATGACTTAATTTTTTTTTTACTGAAAAATTACAATATCATAATATTTATATTTTTTTCAAGATTTTTACAATGTACAATGGACATAAAATGTGAAAAAATCAAAATAAAGAAAAATTACATATGATAAGTTTAATTAATCTTCATATGTATTAAATATTAAGATTTTTTTTTCTTTTTTCTTTCAATGTCAATTTTTATTTGAATGTACTATTTCAACCAAATATATTTATTTCATTATTATAACATTATCTATTTAATAGATAAAACAAAACAAGCAACGCATTTGCATGTGCAATTTCTAACTAGTATATATATATAACCTATAATTAACGCTTAATGATCAATTATCTCTTTTTAAAATCAAATATTAACACGATGTATTAAATAACCTAAAGCGCACTTTGATCCCTTCACTACTTAATGATCAATTATCTCTTTTTAAAATCAAATATTAACACGATGTATTAAATAACCTAAAGCTCACTTTGATCCCTTCACTTTTGAAATTTGAATATACTTAACAACGATTAATGGTGTTAATATAATTGGAACCTACACGTAATATATTGCACCCAACATTAGTGAAGAAGTCGTAGCTTCAACTCTTCATTATAGTGTATATAACATTCACATCCCCTATATAAAAAAACGACTTTTGTACGGTTGTACCAAAGAAACAATTTAATTCTTAAAAATAGGCAACCACAGAGGACATATGACTCGATTTTCCGTGATGTGCTGGGGGTGTTCAAAAGACCATGTATCTTTCAAAATTGTTTCGAGAAAGCACTTGCTGGTTAGATGGTTTTTCCAATCATAAACCTTCGGGAAATGCGAAGAAATGGTCATTAACGTGGAACAAGGACTGAAAAGAATTGCATAACATACGTTAATTATGCAAATGACCATGCACCAGCTTCTTTATATACTAACTAAAAGTGGATTTACCTCAGCTAGTGAAGAACAGATTTCCATCCTGAACAAAATCAGTGCAGTGCTCTTATGTCCTACACATTCTAGTCTACGGTCCAAAACTACTCTAAACATGTATATCCAACATCAAGATGGTCTTAATGAACTTCATACACATTCAACACAAAACTATCAGTAAACTCACAACAGCCCAAGACCTACATCGGTTAAACAACCCCTAAATCTTGAACTGTGAACTAATGGTCCTACAATCTGTGTTAATGATTGATTGTTTATTGATACATGAAATGTTCATAGATTAGCTACAGATGATTAGAGGAATAACTTTGAGGAAGACCATCATGTCTGTTCTGAAGGCAGCACCCCAAAACAATCAGAGCTACCACAAAAACATCGTAAGCCATTAGGCCTGAGTCTAGCATCTCCATAACTAAATGAAAGCTCTTCACCTTCTTGTATGTTCCTAGAAGCAAAAAAACAAAGACGAGGTAGCAACAATCCGGAGTTTCTCACCAAGACTGTTGAAAGATTGCCGCCATCACAAGAATGATTAATAAAGCGTGCGACATTTCCAATTCTGGTGGCGTCAATGTTCACCCTCAAACATGCTTTTCTAGAAGGTAGATGCTCACGCACAACCAAAAGGGCAGAAAAAAATTGACTAATTGAAGCAAGTTCATCATACTTCTGCTGTCGCCTTCTGGCTTCCTCAGTCGTCAATACTTCACCTAAGCAGAATAGTTTCATGTGTTACACTGAATGCAATGATCCTACAGAAGTTATAGAACAATATAAACAATGTCTAACACAGACATCCATCAGGTATCAAATGAAGTCAGTCAGCTTTGAGATGAAAACCAAACTGACCTTGAAAGGGTGATTGCTCTGTCTGGACAGGAAGCAACAGGGAGAATTTTGACCAAAAAAACAGGGAACAGAAGAAAAGACTAAAAATATCGGCCATTGACAAGGTCCTAGGACAAATTCTTCAGTGATTGCTTATGCTAAATGGATCAAAATACAACTATATTTAGTGTTTACTTCAAATATACATCATAAAGCATCTTATGAAAATCTATATTATATGGGCTGAACTGCTATTGATGTTAATAATTATATTTTAAAACTCATAAAAGGCAATAATTAAAAGAGAAAATTGCACTTACACGCACCTGTTTTGGTATTGCTTCCTAAATGATCCAGTGATCCAGCATATTGAGCCACATGGATAGATGATGCCACAATTTTAACCACTGGATAGAGGGAAAGGGTATGGATAAATTACACCTTATATATTTTTTCTCCTAATTTAGTCAATTACCCTCACATGTATGTCACACACACATATATAGTACTCTTGACCACTATGTGCACTCTCCCATACTCCTGGATTTTGAAGTTCTATTTATCTTTCAACTCTGAATCTGTTAAAAGTTGACCTGTGAGCAAGGAACCTCTAGAGCTACCTGTCCACAAAATTTGGGGTCCCTGTGATATGCCATGCAGAAAGTTCAATATTGAATATTAAACCAAAATACTTCATTCGATTTTATTGGTATTGGCTACAGGGATCTGTCTGAGCTTTCAACAAAGTTCAATTTTGGAGAGAGATTCCAGACAAAATGAAAATATTTGTGTTATTGTTCTTGGTGTGACAAACTTGATTACAGAAGAGAAGAGAAACCTTCTTTTCTCTTGCTCCTTTTTTTTTTTTTTTCCATGGGGGTGGGGAGTTGTAGAGATGTACTAGGAAGATTGTGTCTGTTTGTGCTCTCAACCTTGTTTGTACATCTGTGCCAATGGTTGGAAGAATTGCTTGTGTTTTGTGCCTGTGATTAGCCTACGTTTATATGCTTATGGACAGAGAAAGTCAAGCAGGTGAATTTTTTTTTTATGTGAAATCGATCTACTAAAAAGATATATTTAGTGAGGCCGGGAGTTGCTTTTATTTACAGAGGAAAATTAGTAAGTACAATAAAGAAACTCAATTCAGTAACACAACACAAGATATGAAAAGGGAAAATACCCATTTTTAATCAGGGCCATGTAATTCATGGGCGGTAAGATTTTAATGAAGATAATTGTTGTTGCTTACTGCATAGGGTAGAACAAATGCATGGGAGACAATCCATGAGAGAGAAGGGTGGTCAAAAATGCCATGCAAATATAAGTTTTCGAAATAGGTGGCCAAGTACGATTTTTAGCCATTCAAGCCCACTTCAATTTTTATCTTGCATCTTTCCAACATCTGAGTTTCAACACTTCTCGCTTGTTCTCTATATAACACAATTGCACTCACTGCTAATTACCATATTTATACAACTTTCCTGAGTACAAGAGCATTAGACCCAACGATAAGCACCATAAGAATGATAATATAATTAGACTATGTCGCTTTTATGTATATTTGCCTTGTTAATAATTCAAAACCATTCTTTCCTAACTCAATTGAGTGACTACCCATGCTGTTAGATTTAATATTATTTATCAGAGAAAATTCATTATATACAGTATTGCAAAATTCGATCTTCAAGGCTCCTAATATAAGTAATGGTCTAGCATGACCTAGCCGTGAACCCACCCTCAAATAGACTTTTTCAGTTGAATAAAAGGGCTGGAATGCAAAAACACAACATGCTGAACTAAACCAGTGCTTCAGGTAATAACAAAATTTACAGAAACAGAGACGGTGAATCCAAAATTTCAGTACAAAACATACCAGCGTACTCGCAGATGAATTCTCCGCGCCCAATGAACTGAGCGGCGTGCAAGCCCCAACCTTTCTTCCGGTCCTTAACGATTGCTAGCCGAACTGCAGTTCCTCGCAGGGTCGAGCGGTATTTGCAATCCAATCCGCAACCGCAACTCGGTCCACACTCGGTCATCACCATCTCCGTATCCGGACTCGAGCCACAAAGTTCGGGCCTGATAGTCGAACATGGACAGTATTCCAAATGCCCAGTTTCTTTCCCTTGATGAGACTGAGAACAGCTTCGGCAGTCACAACCAGAATCAATTTTGAGCGTTGTTGAGATGAGACACATCGGATTCAGACCGAAACCTGTATCTGAAGATGGATTCAGACAGAATCCCCATGGTTGTTGGAATGAGGGAGAAGAGTCTGGTAAACCTAGAATTTGAGAACGGGAGTAAATGAAATAGGAGTAGGGTTGCTCATCGACAGAGTTGAGGAATGGGATGGGATTCAATTCGAAGCTTCTCGCTGCATCTGAAATTCTCCTGGCGTTGATGATTCGGGATATTTGGTGGAGGGTTTTGCAGGTTGATGAGACGGAAGCAAGATCGGGCGGTGAAAGCCATGGAAGGATTAGCTCTGCGCATTCGAGTAGCAGTTCCGCTTCGTCTGCGGTTCGTGAACGCTCACAAATCCGCTTCGCCCCTTGCAACATCTCATGGAGGACGAGGGAACCAGGAAGTGTGCTTTGGACCGATATTTTGGGGTTTTTTTTTTGGCCTTTTTGGGTTAAAATTTAGGACCGGCGTTTCGGTATTGTGCTTGGGTTGATTCAGGTCCGACTAATATATGCGATTTTTACATGTGGGTTTTCTTAGTGGACCATAAATTAATGTTGGGTCTGTCCCTTAATGCAATATATTAAATTTATATCCCAACTAGACGTTAAGTGTATTTAAAATTTAAACCTGAAGGAACTAAAATACCCTTCAATGGGTTAATTAACACTTAATGATAAAAAAACATTAATAAATTAATATATCTAAAAAAAAAAGGTTATTAATATATATATTCTAAGAAAAATTATATTGTGAATAGTAAAATGACATTTTAATCATAACACATTATATTAAATAACCTACAGAGTATTTTGGCCCCTCTAGGTTTGAAATTTGAATACATTTAACGGCAATTCACAGTGTTAGTTTGGTTAGGACCCACATGTAATACATTGCACTAAAAGAGAACCCAACATTAGTTTTTTTTTTGGGATAATTACTATTGCCCCCCTGTGCTTTGATTTTATTACTAATGTATCCCCTGTATTTTGCAAAATTACTAATCCAACCTTTAACTTTGTCTATAATTACTAATGCCCCCCTACTGTTACGTTCCGTTAGTCTACTGATGATGTGGCATCTCCATATTTTTTAAAAATCCCAAAATACCCTTTTACTTATCTCTTTACTTATTTACCTTTTGTCAAGTTCTGTAATACCCTTAATTAATTGTGAGAAAAATAATCATATCTGTTTTACTCTAAAAAATCACCAAAATAAAGAAATAATAATTGAATAAAATTAAATAGAAACCAAGAGGAGGGAAGATATAATTCAACTCAAATTTGGAAACCGAATATCACCTACTTCGTTCCTTCTTTGGCAGATTTTGTGGTTTCGTCAATGGTGGGTTGTAAAGCGGTTAAAGTCTAAACTCCCATGGGGAGGTGTTCGTTCGTTTCCAATATTAAAAGCACGTCCCCAAAAAAAAATTGTGGTTTCCTTCCCTCGTTGCTGAGGAGAGGTGGGAAACCAAATCGAATTTGAATTTTGTCAATTTCTTTAATTCAAAATAAATAAGTTTAGTGAAGGTGGAAAACCAATATTTTTTAATTCAAAATAAATGAAGTTAGGGTAAAATTGACATTTAATTTGGTTTTTATAAATGGGGGTAGTATCGTCTTTTGATTTCTTAATTTTAATGAAGGACAAAGTGGACATTACATATTCAAACTTAACGGCTACTTAACACCGCTATAAGGAAGGGGGCAACGTGAATTTTCTACGAAGAAAAAGGTTTTATCAGTAATAAAATCCAAGTAGGGGGCAACTTTTTCCCTTTTTTTTTTTGAATGAGATTCATCCCGAAGTCTCTTCTCCTCAATACGCTTTTTATATAATTAATATAGGCTGAACTTCACCCTTGCCCCGAAGGGATTCGAAAACCACACACGTAAAAATCTCTATTTTTCTTGATAAACAATCATAATTGTATACCATAGTGTATTTGGTTGACAAATCTGACAGGTTTTTTTTTTTGGTAAACCACATTTCATTCAACTGAAACAAAAGGAGATATATCCGAGCTACAAAGCCTGAAAATCCAGGTAGTGGAAATAGGCCAGTCAACCTCCCCGGTGAGGAGACAGCCTTCCGTGCCAGAGAGTCAACTACGCTGTTAGTCTCCCTTGGAGAGAAAAGAAATTTGCAACCTACAAATTTTCTAGCTAAGTACTTAATATCCCATTTTAAATTGTCCACACAAATAGGGGTTGGAGTCTTGTCTTCAAGAGCATTGTAAAGTTGCAAACAATCGATCTCAGCTTCAATCATCTCGAACCCCTCAGCCAAACACTGAAGTAATCCTTCTCTTAGCGCTAGAGCTTCTCCTTCAAGCACCTAGGTGCCGGACCCAGATGCAATATGGGGCAGAGAAACTATAACCTTCCTATTTGGGTCCCACCGCTAAATTATTTTATTAAATTAAAAATAGACCCACATATATTTTGTGGGGCCCCACTTTGAAAATGATAAATTTTATATGATATTTTTTTCCCATTGTTTAAGCACAATTAAAATATACCTCTTCACCCTGTTATCAACCAAAATTTTTTGGTAGTGCATCTTTTTTCCTCTTTATGCATTTTATTCACTTACTCTCATTCTTAACATAGAATATAAAATCAAGTTAAAAAGAATAACAAAAGAAAAGAAAAAAAAGAAACAATGAATAAATTGAGAAAGAGAAAGAAACTTAATTGTGGAGTAGATTGTTTTTCAAATTTTCTTAAGCCACGCTTATAGAAGGGGAAGAGAATAAATAGGAAAAAAAGAGGATAGAGGAGAGGAGATAAGAGAATAAATAGGGATTGAAGAGTTAGTTTTTAATTAGAAATAACATTTTGATTTTTAAATATCTAATAAGATTTTTTTTTTCAAAAATTTCCTTTAACCCACGTTTATAGAGAAGAGAATAAATAGGAATAAAAAATGAGAGAGAAGAGAGGGGAGAATAAATAGGGATTGATAGATTAGTTTTTTATTAGGAATGACATTTATACCCATCATTTTACTTTTTAAAATTGTTCACAATATTGGGGGGGGCCAAATAGTGACATTTCACAATATTAGGGGAATATGGATAAAATTTTTAAAAATCCGGGGGGGGGGCCATGGCCCCCTCCGGCCCCTTCATAGGTCCGCCCCTGCCTAGGTGAAGCTCGTTGAAATAGACACCGCTACCAACGACAACCCTCTACAATCTCGGATAATAAACCCCAGTCCCCCTTTTGATCCTACCTTAGCTGCATCCAAATTCAGTTTAACAACCCCACTCAAAGGCTTAGACCACCTTACTTCCTTCTTTTTTCCTCTCTCATCACCCAATATCGAAGGCTTAACTGAGAGAAGCTGGGAACTACAAAGATCTTCAAACTGAGCGAGAGCCTTCGTGAACACCTGGGATGGTGTCGAATTCATTCCATTGAAGATGAGATCATTACGAGACAGCCATAAGTTCCAACAAATTAGTGCGGCTAAACCAGCTCGGTGCCCTTTCTTTTGAGCTTCAATATCCAATTTTAACCAATTTGACACAAATTTAGTAAACTCAGGTTTCAATAATGGAGGGATATATGAGAAATCTGACCCAAACCAAACAGCTCTTGCAAATGCACAATCCATAATTATATGATCTTCTGTTTCTTCAGATAATCCACATCTTGGACAAGTTATATCCTTCATATATACGAGACAGTTGAACTTCCACAACATCGATAACATAGAGGTTCAACGCATCAACTTTCTCAGGGAATCTCAGACTCTTGTTTTGCCTCTGATAAAAAGTCTGATTCTAAAGTTATAATTGAAGCTGTAAGGCAATATGTCGATTCAGAAATAAAAATGGCTAGCGGTTTTTGGCTGTAAAGTGTGTGCTTAATTTGATTCTCATTTCTCACCCATTAATCAACCTAAATAAAAGTTATATGATGAGCATCATTTGAAGATCAACACAGACCAGAACGCCTAAAGTGGCTGATTCAGTGTGATAACTTAAACCTGTTTAATGGCTATGTCTGTAGAGTTAAAATTCACCTTAAGAAGGCGATCAACTTGCATGAATACCAATAATCTGATACACTGAACACAAATGCACTTCTGAAGTGGTACATTTTTCTCTATATAGAATGGTAAAGAATCATTACCTTGACATTACAGATATAATGGGGAAGAAATAAAAATGACCAACTCATCTCAATGATCAATTATTATGTAACAGAACTTGGAAAAGAAAATTGAAAAATAAAGTTGGTTATTCTAGAGATTTGTATGCCTATGTTAGAATTATACATCAAAATGTGCTTACAAGACCTATACCCAGTTCCTCAGCAAGTTCATCCCACAAAGGAAGGAGTGTCAACACAACAAGAAGTATTGCAACAGTCAATGCTGTTCTCCTCCACGTTCCTACCTCAGATACGTCATTTAAGCATGGTTTCTCTGGGGTCCTCTGAATATTTGATTCACAAGAAAAATTAGTAAAATATAAAAGTAAATACTAAACTATACCATATAGTGGTACAGTGGATTTTTTTCTTCACCTTCAGGGTTATTATTTGCATACCTGACATATCAGTACATAAAGCCCCCATGGAAGTGATAAAGGTCCACCAAGCTGCATAAAATTTAAAGGTCAATAGCAACGCTGTGTATACCCACATTTCCCCTAAAAGTGTTTCTCTTGTTTTTTTCTTCCCTTTTTTCATAGCCTAAGCAGAATGCGCTGCAACTGGTAAACCCAATAAACAGATATCTATAGCATTGTCGCATTATAGAAAGCATTTTAAAACTTGATAAATTTTGTTTTAGAAGGAATACAGGGGCAAGATATTAAGTCATTTACCCTATGGATAAATTTTTTATTTCTTCGTCATGGCTATCTATGGCCTAAAGGAAATTTCTTTCTATGTTTCGAATTAACAGGAGAATGGTATCTATGGGATATTCTGAAAATTTTGAAGGTCATTTCTGGGACTAATTAAGTATTGGATCAAGTTGCTGCGAGGCTGTGTGGTCCCTGCATGGTCCCTGCACAAGTGGTGGGGCCAATGAGAGCATGCATGGGTGTGTCAACAGGGGTCAAACTTTATCTTTTTTTTTTTGATTTTTTTTTTTTTGGGGGGGGGGGGGGGGGTTGGTTTTTTGCCCCTCCCTGACTCTGGGAGTTGGCACCATGATGCCTGGCAGGGGTCTTTTTCCCTTCATTATTACATATCTTTGGAACTCAATCTTGTGAGCCTTATCAATTACATCTAAATAATTCTAAAGAAGAATGTCCCTGACATAGCAGGGGAACTTTAGTATCCAGTAAGAGAAGTCCAAACATTTTAATTGGCAAAGGAATATCTATAGTAACAACAGCCGTATCCCAACTAGGCGGGGGTGGCTACATGGACCCTTCCCTCCAATCAACTCTATTCAAGGTCAGACTTGATATACCGACTAAAGGCTATGCATATCTTTGTTCAACACTTCTCCAAGGTCAGTTTAGGTCTTCCCCAAGCCCTTTTTAATTCATTCTATTTGAATCAAATAACTCCTTTAATAGAACTTCCAAAAACCAAACCAAAATGACTTCACATATCAAGATAAAGACATTCATGACAATTAACAACTAGTCAATTAAGTACTTTCTTGCTTCCAAACTCCCCAACCCCCGACACCCCCCCCCCCCCCCAAAAAAAAAAAAATAATAATAATAATAATAATAATAAAACAAAGCCAGTGTGTAGTGACTTTACACAACTCACTCACAACTACGCCAAAACAATCCTAAAAATTATCAGAAATCTTTTGAACTCTTTTCAAAAAAGTAATCTTTGGAAAATTATCCACCTCCACCCCCCAACCCAAGAAAAGAAGGAAGGAAAAGAAGAAGAAGAGCAGAGGTACAGTTTACTTTTGAAAACCCAAAATTCAAGCATTCTGACAATGACAGTAAAGGCATCTTCAAAAGCCATCACTAATGTAAATGGCTATTTCTTCATAAGATAAGCAATAACCTAAAAACAACTGGTAGCAAACATAAAAGTTGAATGCTATTGAGTTCTATTAACGAGAAAACAATGCACTGAAGGATAAAGATGCATACCACTCCCAGTCCAAGCAATGTGTAAGTTGCGAAACCAAAGCCGATCAGAGCATTCTTTCCAAAAGCACCCTGTTAACAAATAGAAGCGAAGAGCTAATAATCAATATATATCTTGCAAAGGTGTGCCAACATACTCCCAGTTCACCCATCCAACACGAAATTCTTCTGGAAAATTAATGATGATACAATAATTTGGTGAAAATTTCACATATATTGTTAGCAGAGTCCAGATAAAAAGATTCACAATTTTGGTTCTTATAACCCCCCGCAGAATAAAAGAGCTATCAATTCATTAAAAGTTATCATACATTCCAAGATTATTATTATTTTTTTTGGGGGTGGGGCATTGATAGTAAGCAAATACGCTTGATCTGTAGGAGTATAAATACATTTGACATGCTAAGGCCTAAAGATGTATACCCCCACCCCTCTCTCTCTCTCCTTCCTTCATACAGTGGAAATAAAGCAAAGGGGAAACCTGCACAGCTCTTCCACCATCAAGGCACCCAACAGGAAGCATATTAAAGGCTGATGTTGTTAAACCACACCTGCAAATAAAAACATATGTCATGAATTTGACATGTAGCCCAATCAACAGGGATGAAGATAAAAAAAGAGAAAAAGAAGAATACGCCACCAGCCTGCAATCACAAGAGGGTGGATCGAGACTGTTGCTGCATGCATGGCCCTGCACATGTACATTTAAAAAAGAATAAACAAAATTTGGACATAAACTTAAGGCAAACTAACTCCAATTTTTTTATTTTTTTGGACGAATGAAGAATGTCATTTCCAAATACCAATGCCCCAAATGGAAAGAAAGAAGAATGCATTTCTAGTATATAAGACATTCCTCAAAATGCTTGATCTCCAAATAATTAGATGAATTTCCAACATGAAGTTAAAACCACTAGCAACAAAAATTTTGGTGTTGAAAAACCTTGAAAATCCAAGGGACCGTAACTATAATGTCCTAGGACTAGCAAACAGCCACAAATAGGATGCACATGCCAGCACAAATGGGACCCATGTTATCATGTACCACTATTATGCAGACCAATAAGGAAGATCAATTTCGAGACTAGCCGTGTCAATATAATATATAACTGATACATAAAAGATTATGTACAGAACCGATACAAACAGATACTGTAGTGATACAATCTGATACGCCAATGCACTCAACATGGACGCCACCAAACCCTAAAACCCCTTCTTTTTTTTTTTGAAGTTCATCCTCATCCACTGGGCATTGCCATTCTTTTCCTTGATTTTTCTTGCTTGTTTTTGCCAAGTATCCCATGAATCACGAACGACCTCTTGAATCTTGCGGTAGGCAAAGCTAACTTATAGGAAGCAACTATTGTCAAGGTGGAGAGGGAATCGTGCTTAAGGTCGGTAACTACCTGCAGCCCCGAACATCTAGGGAAGAACCTTACAATCGGACAATCATTTGCAAAGATCACGAACTCATCTCACGGTCAAGAGTTGGAGGTAAAATCTATATAAACGAGTGACTCACTCACTCCAGAGGTATCTGAATCGTTTCCCTAATACTCGTATTCATATTTACGCTCTGCATCTAGCCAAAGCTTTGTGATCAGTTCAGCGATTGACTTAAGCTTTGGAGGTGGCCTCTCGACCCCAGCGTCGGGCCACGTCTAACCATCTTTTGCAGGTTATCTTCATAGATCCGGAGGCTTAACAATTTCTGGACACATCATTTGATGCCGTCTATGGGAAACGCTTCGAGAAGTCATAGTAACCAGATCAGCAGTAGCAGCTGCGGCAGCTCAACGAGAATTGAGCATTCGTCCTTCAAAGGGGAATAATCCGTTGGATATCCTGAAGGAAGTCGTGCTCGAGAGGTTCACGAAGACAAAGGAGTAGGTGGTAACGAACACCAAGACCATTCGAATCCTCTTCAACAGCAATTGGAACAAATGCAGATTCAGTTCTTAGAGATGCAGCAAACACTCCGTACTTTGGTCAGACAAATGGTTGCTCCTCAGCCTCTTAATCAAGTGGAGGCTAGAAGACGTGTAGGGGAAGTAGATGGGATTATACCTCCCGCACGAGCACGTTCCTACGAAGGAGATAGACAACCAGCCGAATGCTAGAATTATGGCCAGAACACTCAAAAGGATCTCCGAGGGTGAACCCGAGGATTGAGAACTGGGGAGCTACCCAGAAGGGACGATCAGCATGATCGGCCGCAAGCAAGCCGAACCGGAACAATAACGAGGTTGGGCAGAGGGGTTCGAACTCACTCTCCAACCTCTAGACATTCGGGAAGAGAAAGCATCCGAACCGCTGGAGGACAATCAGTGCATTTAGGTCGAGAACTTGTTGATATAAATCAGAGGCTGGGACAACTTTCCCGAAGAAGAAGGACCAATGACATCTATTCGGTCATTAGAAAGACTCCATTTGTTGAGGCTATTGCCGGGTTCGAGTTTCCACATAATTTTCAACTCCCAACGTTTACCTCGTTCGATGGTTCGGGAGATCCCATCGCCCATATTAGTTACTACCAGCAGACTATGGCAGTAGCGGGAAACTCTGACGAAATTCTTTGCAGAGTGTTCGGTTCCTCCCTAACTGGGGCAGCCTAGAAGTGGTTCTCAAATCTTCCTTCGGGAAGAATTGTCGATTTTGAGGAATTGGCCTGAAAATTTATTGGTCGTTTCCAAAGTGGCATCCAAATCAAGAAGACGGAGGAAACACTTTTCACAATCAAGCAAGGAAAGAACGAGTTGATTCAGGAATACCTGAAGAGATTCAACAAGGTCACCATGGAGATCGAAAATTTGGACGAACAGGTTGCTAAAACCGCTTTATGCATTAGGCTTACTAACCGGAAGCTGCTGGAGTTACTACTTCAAGATATGCCTTCCACCTACTCAGAGTTGGTGCAACGGTGTCAAAAACAAGCATAAGTAACAGAGATACTTGACGCACATCAAGGAGAGTCAAAGACTCCTAGCAAAGAGCCGAAGGTTCCCGAAAGGAGCCAAGAGAAGAAGCTGCCCATCCACGATCGGGCAAGAAAACCACATTCGACATGGATGCATTGTTCTCTCGACCAGGATGACTACACGCCATTGAACGCTCCCCAATTGGAAATCTTGATGCAAATCAAGAACCAAAACATTTTGAAATGGCCACAAAAAATAGTAGCAAAATCGGGAGAAAAGAATATGGAGAAATACTGCCGTTTTCACAAAGATTACAAGCATTACACGAATGAGTGTAGACACTTGAAGGCTGATATCGAAAGATTGATAAACTAGGGACACTTGGGCAGTTATGTTAAAGGTCGGGAAAACGAATAGAGGACGAACGCTGAAAAGAGAGATCGTTCAGGAAATAGAGAACGCCGGGTTGAAGTTCCCAAGTCGAAAAAGGGGAAAGATGTGGTCGGGCCTAGCCAGTCTCCCATTCTTACGATATTCGGCGGCCCCGAACCCGAATCCCTTAAAAAGCTGAAGGCAAGGTCCAAATTCGTGGGATTGGGAGAATCCCAGAAACGGAAGAAATTAGAAGAGAATCCTATCACGTTCAGTGAAGAAGATGAACAGGGTGTGTGTAAGCCTCACGACAATGCAATAGTAATCAAAGTGGAGATTGGGCGTCGAGAAGTGCATAGAGTTTTGGTTGACATAGGATCTTCAACTGACCTCTTGTCTTATGAAGCTTATCAAAAGCTGAAAGTTGAAGAAGATTTAATGAAGCCATTGTCTATGCATCTCTACGGATTCACTGGTTCGTCAACTATAGCCGAAGGATCTGTCCAATTGGACATTTCGGTAGGAAATTTCCCAAAAAAGCTACTATTCGGGTTAATTTCCTAGTTGTTCGGGATCTTCCTACTTACAATGTCATTCTCGGCAGGCCTTCCTTAACAAAGTTGGGCGCAATAGTCTCACCGAAACATATGAAGATAAAGTTTCCAACTGAAAAGGGAATTGGCCAAGTAACTTTGGATCAAAGGCTTTCCCGACAATGCTATGTTGCATATCTCAAAGATAAAATTGGACCCGAAAAGGCCACGGTCTTACCAATTGAGGTAAAGGATGATCGGGATGAGGACGCCATGCAAAGACCCGAACCCATGGAAAAGTTAGAACGAATTCTGTTGCAGTCAAGAGATGAAGCAAAAGCAACCCATATTGGGTCTGAGCAACCAGAAGATTTCAAGGAAGAATTAAGGGCTTTTCTTCGGAAAAACATCGATGTGTTTGCATGGTCAGCCGATGATATGCCAGGTATTGATCGAGCGGTAGCCAAACACAAGCTCTGGATCAACCCAAACATTAAGCCAGTAATTCAGAGAAGAAGAAACTTCTCGATTGAAAAACACGAAGCATTCAGAGGAGAGGTGAGAAATTAAGAAGTTCGGGTTTTATTAAAACCATAGAGTGCCCTACGTGGCTGGCAAACGTTGTGATGCTAAAGAAATCGAATAGGAAGTGGAGAATGTGTACTAATTACACAGATCTTAACAAGGGATGCCCGAAGGACTGTTATCCGCCTCCCTAAATAGATCTTTTAATCGACGGGACCGCAGGATATGAAACGTTAAGTTTTATGGATGCTTATTCAGGATACAATCAAATCCTGATGAGCAAGGAAAATGAGAGATTCACGGCCTTCATAACCGATCGGGAAAGTTATTTCTACAAAGTCATGTTGTTTGGGTTAAAGAATGCAGGAGCTACTTACCAAAGGGCAGTGAACAAGATCTTTAATGACTTGATCGGGAAAAATATGGAAGCGTATGTAGACGATATGCTAGTAAAAAGTCTCAAAAGAACGGGGCACATCACCGATCTCAATAAAGTATTTTATGTTTTAAGAAAATACCATATGAAGCTGAACTCAGATAAATGTGCCTTCGGGGTATCTTCGGGTAAATTCCTAGGGTTTATGGTTTCTCATAGAGGAATCGAAGCTAACCCTATCAAGATACAAGCCCTGATCAACATGGAGCCTCCAAAGACCATTCGGGATGTGCAATGCCTAACAGGACGAATCCCTGCTTTGAATCGATTCATCTCTCAATCGGGAGACAAGTGCTAGCCATTCTTTAAAGCTTTAAAAGACCTGAGGGGGAATAAAGAAGCTCGATGGGCAAACGAATGTCAAAAAGCGTTCAAGGAATTAAAGATCAGGCTGGGGTAACCACCCTTACTCTCTCGACTTGAGAAAGGAGAAACCTTACAGATATATCAGGCATCTTCACGATCGGCAGTAAGCGTTGTCCTCGTTCGGGAAAAAGAAAAGAAGCAATGGCCCATTTATTATGTCAGTCATGTACTCTTGGATGCGGAAACGAGATATTCGACAATCGAGAAGTAGGCTTTGGCACTTATGACAGCAGCTTGAAAGCTAAGAACATACTTCCAAGCTCATGTGATTAAGGTATTGACCAATTTCCCTCTCAAAAAGGTTCTTTTTAAACCTGATTTATCTGGAAGAATGGTTACATGGTCGGTAGAACTGGGGGAATTCCAAGTGGACGTCAAATCCCGAACCGTTATAAAAGCACAAGGCCCGGCCGATTTTATAGTGGAATCTATGACCTCGATCGAGGAAGAAGACGAACCTACTCTCTCGAGTATGTGGCATATTTACGTTGGCAGTTCTAGCAATAAATATGGATCTGGGGCAGGCGTCTTATTAAAGAGCCCCTGAGGCTTTCTTATTCGATATGCTCTGCGGTTCGGGTTTGAGGCAAGTAACAACAAGGCGGAATATGAGGCCTTCATAGCTGACCTTCAACTTGCAAAAGCTCGAGCAATAACCGAAATGACTATATATAGCGATTCCCAGCTCATAGTCAACCAGGTGGAAGGAGAGTACGGGATAAAAGAGCCTTGATTCTAGAAGTATCAAGAGCTAATCCAGACTCTCCGAAAAGAATTCAAAGATGTTAAGGTCTCACAGATACCGAGGAAGGAAAACACTAATGCGGATGAGCTTTCCAGATTGGCCAATGCTAAGGAAAAGACCTTAGGGCCATCGGTCTACATCAAGGAATTGAGCTTCCCGAGTGCTCGGGCAAACGAGATCTCCTATATAGAAACTAAAAGATGCTGGATGGACCCGATCGTTGAGTACATTCGAGATAACAAACTTCCCGAAGATATAAAAGAAGCTCGATCCATTAGAATTCGGGCGGCAAGATTCACAATTCAGAATGGGAGGCTATACCGAAGGTCCTTTGCGCTGGACCTTTACTTAGGTGTATTGGACAAGAAGGAGCCGAAACTGCCCTGGTAGAGGTTCACGAAGGAATCTGCGGAGCGCATATGGGTGGTCGGGCGTTATAAGATCCTCCGGCATAGGTTATATTGGCCCAAGATACAAGAGGATGCCATGAGGTACGTTCGGTTTTGCAATAAATGTCAAATGCATTCGAACGTGCCAAAGCTGCCTACCACGACCCTAACATCAATTCTTAACCCAATTCCATTCGCAATGTGGGGAATTGACTTAATGGGAAAGTTCCTGAAAGCATCTGGAGGAAGAGAATACCTAGTCGTAGCAATCGATTATTTCACCAAGTGGGTGGAAGCAGCTCCTTTGGCCTTAATCACAGAGAAAAAGATGGAAAAATTCGTGTTGGAATCAATCATCCATCGGTTCGGGATTCCAAAAATACTTGTAACCAATCACGGAACACAATTTGATAATCCCCAGTTTGAGCTCTTCTGCAATACTTACATGATTGAACACCGAATGTCATCAGCAGCATATCCTCGGAGTAACGGCCAAGTGGAGGTGACGAACCGAACATTGCTGGACGGAATAAAGAAAAGGCTCGAAGCCAATAAAACTTTATGGGTAGAAGAATTACCAAATGTCCTCTGGCATACCGAACCACTGTCCGGACACCCACTGGAGAGACTCTGTTCAAATTAACGTATGGTTTAGAAGCGCTAGCACTAGTCGAGGTAATGGCAGAAACCCTTCGGGAAAGGAAATTTGAAGAAAAGGCGAACAAACAAGTTTTGTCAGTTAGCCTCGAATTATTGGATGAAGTTCGCACAAAGGCGGTTGCTTGAACTCAGCAATATCATCAGAAGATAGCATCTCATTCTAATGCTCGAGTAAAGCATCGACAATTCCGAGCAGGAGATTTGATTCTAAGAAATACTCAAGCATCAGACCCACGTCATCAAAAAAAAGCTGGACCCAGCGTGGGAAGGACCGTACATGATTGTCAAGAAGGCAGGTTCGGGAGCTTACAAGTTAAAACATTTGGCAACTGATCGCAAACTTGATCGATCGTGGAATGCAAGACATTTGAAGAAATATTTTTCTTAAGTGATTCAATTTTGATGTAAAAGATCTACAGTTATTTAATGCAAATTCAAGTTTTTTTTACTACCAAATCTTTTGATTGGGGGCAATATATAAGCATAAGGAATGATATTTAGAATCAAAAGGCTTCGGGTAACACTGAATGAGACCTTTGAACACCTAGAAAAATTCCCACGAATTTTCGGGTAAAAGGCTTCGGGTAACACCGAATGAGACCTTCGAACGCCTACAAAAATATTAAGGAATTCACTAGGTACAAGGCTTCGGGTAACAATAAATAAGTCCTTCGAACGCCTCGAAAAAAATTATGAGGAATTTTTTAAGGTAAAGGGCTTCGGGTAACACCGAACAGAACTTTCGAACGCCTAGAAAATTCAAGGAATTTTTTAGGTAAAAGGCTTCGGGTAACGCTGAATGGATCCTTCGAATGCCTCGAAAAAATTCTAAGGAACTTTTTAGGTAAAAGGCTTCGTGTAACACTAAATGAGTCCTTCAAACACAAAAATTCTAAGGAATTGTTAGACCGAAGTCTTGGGTTGGAAAACCAATAATAGAGTTCGGTCAATCTGACTTCCCGAAGGGTAAAAGACATTTGTCACAATCGGGCAATAGTAAAACGAAAATAAAAGTTCTTTAATAAGTTCTTTTTATTCATAGAAGAGCCAATAGGGGCCAACCTTAACAAAACTAAGGATACTTTTGTATCTCAATTACAAAGTGCTTCTAATGCAAAGACGAATGTCAACAAGTTAGCTTCTTTGGTCGGTACGAGATGCTTCTGATGCAAAAACGAATGTCGTTAAGGATGCTTTGTTCGGGCAAGGATATAGTATCTTGAAAGAGGAACATTTCTCTGGGAGGAACAATTCCATACCCTTTGTCTAGCTTTTCCAGGTTCCATACCCTTCATCTGGCGTAAAAATTTCATCTTCAGTCGCTGCGAAGAGTTCTGTAAGCTCCCGCCAACTAAAGGTAAGAAGAATGAAGAACGTGACGAACGACGAACTCTAGACCTTGTCTTCCGCGACCTCTTCAATCGATGTGGAAGAAAGATTGGCACTCGTAGGATTGGCGTTCGGGACGGCTTCTTCTTCCCTTTCTTCTTTAACCTCTTCCTCAATCGGAGACATGGGAGGAGAATCATCACAATAGAGCGTTACATCCAGATCGGGAATGGGCGGATCTACAAAGTCCTAAGCCCAATCAGGAAGGGGGAGTTGTAATTTGGAGAAGACTTGGCGATGACAATGCTTCTGATGAGGAGCCGTATCAAAGTTCGGGTCTCTCTTCAGAATTGATTTAAAACCTCGTTCTGACCATCTTGATAAGCTTGAGTATTGAAAATGTCCAACAAGTTATAAAAAGGCTTACTGTTCAAATACTTGAGAATGCAAGACTTCCGGGTGTCGGTAGGAATACACTCGAGATCAAGAGGAACTATTTGATTCCGTAGTTCGGCGACCTTCGCTTCGGAATCATTCAATTCCCCCGAAAGCCTCACAATCCTCCACTCGAAACCACGGATGATCCCCTTAGCAACATCCAGATCCTTGGAAAGACGCTTGATCTCGATATTCCTTACCTTGACCTCCTCCCAAAGTCTGTCCCGAACGTGCTCAATCTCCCGATCTTTAGTAGCAACCTCTGCCCGAAGCCTTGAAAGATCAGAATTCATTCTCCCGATCCAAAAAGAGTCAAAAGACGCCTCCACTTGTTTGTGGAAGTTATCAACAGTACTCCTGTAGCATCGAGAGAGTCGTTCGGGAGTAGGAAATACAAAAAAAAAAAGTAAGGAAGTTCAAATCAAAACTTACATTACTAATGAGTTCACGAATGCTTCGTCGGGAACAGAATTGAAGGCTCTGCTTTCAGCTGGCGTTTGGGCAAAGGTGCACCATTCTAGCGCTTTGTCAAAGTCACCTGTCACACGGTCGGACCTCTTCAACTTCCAAGAGGGCCTAAAAATTTCTTTGTTAGAACACGAACGCCTTTTTGGTGCAGAGGAAGCTGACATCTTCGGGGTAAAAGCTTCTTTGGAAGCGCTTTCCCGAACATCTTCTGGATTACGCTTCGAAGACGGTGCAAAAGAAGTAAAAAGCATTACGAAGTCAGATTTCAGATCAAAAGAACTTTCCAATGCTCTTTTTAAGGTATTCCCAAGCAGTTCGCTGGTCTACGAAGAAGGAGAACCTTATACTCTAAAATTCGTAAAGGGTTAATAGAGCCTACAACCCTCTTGAAGCAAAACGACAGAACCAGTTGGCGGAGGAAGAAAACCTTTGCAACTTTTAAAAGAAAATCAGGAACGCAATCTTAGAGAACCAAGGAACAAACTTACTTCTTCAATCGCTAAGGACCAATTCTTCTACGATTCTGCAAATTTTCAGTCATTGAGGAAGAAAAGTTTTGGAACTTCGTACAACTGGCAAGTAAGAAGAATGAAGAAAGGAGAAAAATAATAAGAAGAAGAGGGTTTAAATAATCTCAAGGGAAGAAATGAGGAGGCTCGCACCAAGCAAATCAAGGGTGGAGAATCAATGACGGTTCAAATGCTAAAAGATCAATGGTGGCCAATGAGCAACCCTTCAAATTTCGAAAAAAGAATCTAAACCTGTCAAATCCAGCCACGTGGTGGTTCCGGCGCCGGTTACGAAGACAGCTGACTCGAGAAGTGAATCGTCAATCAGAGCAATTAATGCAAGGCAACATTTAAACTTCCTAGGGAAGATTACGCAAATAGGCCGTTCGGGAAATCAAAGGTTCGGAATTCTCAACCGCAAAATACACGAACGATACACCAAGGAACGAATTCGATAAGGAAATCCCAAAAGTTCACTCGTTGTTGAAGGGATCAGGTACATGATCAAAGAAAATTCAAGGACGAGCAGCTAAGTAACGTTTACCGAAAGCCAACGGATTCCTTTGGAAAGGAATTCCACGAACACATTAACAACAAGGCATCGGGAGTGCATGCACGAATGAGTCCTCCAAAATCTTATGGTTACGTTTTAAGTTGATTACGACAAGGAAAAGAAATCCCAGAAAGACAGTTTCATTAACACAAAAGGCTTGAAAGGGAGGGCCAACCCTTACAGAAAGAGAAGAAAATACAAGAATTCTTATAAGAATTTTAAAATTATTACAAGTCAGCTAAAGGATAGGGGATTTGATCACCGACGGCTTCAGGAGTCTGGTCTTCAGGGGCTTGATTCTGGGCGTTCAGCTGAGCAACGTTCTCCTCCGTACCCTCTCGTTCAGAAGTCATGAGAGGAGAATCGCTAAGATACCCCTCAACGTTCGGATTGGTTGGAGCAGGGTTATCCTTCTCCAAAACCCAACTGGGGGTAGGCAGCTGCAACGTCTCAAAGACTTCTTCATAAATAAAATCTTTGTGCTCCTCGATCGGGAAAGCAGGATCAGCCGCCAGTATGCTCTTCCAAATGTCATGGATGCCCTCCCGATACGGCACTAAGTTATACAGGTTGAGCAGATCACAGAACAGCTTACTATTCAGATATTTGTTGACGCAAGCCTTTCGAACCTCTGGTCTCAGATCTTCAGGACCCTTGGGAGTAACAGCGCAGCCCAGCTTGTCCTCCAATTCTTGCCTCTCCCGAATGAGATTACCAATCTTGGACTCTGAGGTCGAGACGACGTTCCTTAGCTGTCCTAGCTACTTATCCATCTCTTCAATTCGGGACTTGGCCACCACAAGTTCCCCAGCAGCAGTACGGAGTCGAACGATCTCCTCCTTCAGCTTGGAGACCTCTTCTTGCCTTTTATCGGCACTAGCATACCTACGTTTGGCCCGAGCGCTGAGGCGGCCAACCCTCAAATTCGCTACTATCTCGCGATGGAAGTTCTCAGTAAGGACCCTGCATTAAAGAAACATTCGAGAATGGGTCGGTAAAGGACAGTGAATTTTATCAAGAAGAATAGGATTCGAGATATACCTGTTGTTGGAATTCACCAACTCATCATCAGACACCTTGTTCAAGGCCTTCAAATCACTTGGGGCCCAAGCATTAACTGCCCAGTCAACTGACGCCTCTATATCCAGAAGGATCAGGTCCCGAATGTTCACTTTTCATTTGGGGACATAAATTTTTCCTTGGTTAATTTTGCTTCTTTTGGAAGTAGCATCATCTATCAACTCCCGTTTCCTCTTAACGAGAGCAGCATCGTCACGGGTGAACTCCTCGACTTCCACCGTTTCTTTCCCTTTGGCAGCACGGTCCTGCCTTGTTTTCAGAGCCCCTTCGGGGCCGGGAGAAACTCCCTTCAGGGCAGCAGCAGAAGAATCCCCCTTGGGGATAGGAGAACCCTCGGGAGCGTCTTTATCTTTCCCCTTTTGGGGAACCCTCTCCTCCGCAGCAGCAAATTTCTGTTGCGCCAAGGCCCTCACAGCGCTCGAGTTAAACTTGGGAGGCACTGCAAGATCAAAGGGGAGAGTCAGAATTATCATAAGAACAATAAGGGAATATGGAGCAAAAAAGATAAGGGCTTCGAGAGCTCACCGCGACTCAAGCCCCAGTAACGGAGCATTGCTTTGTATTCCATGGTGTACCCATGGATTTCCATGCGCGAAGGAATAGCTTTAATGACCCAAACCGCATCTTTATCGAAATCATAAAGAAAAGAAGGGCGGTTGATGCTAGTAAAGGAGTCCAGGTTGGTCCACCCGATCGGGAAGTTCAAATTGGATTTAAGAGCCTTACAGAAGACAAATCCGTTCCGTCATCCCTTATGATTGGAAGGGCAGGTGCCTTCGGCAAGAATTCCCCTTTGCCACTTCAAGTCATTCTTCGGGCGCTTGGAAAAGAACACCAATTTGGGAGGATTCGACTTCTCAGATTATAAAAATCACAGAAAACGCCTAAGGAGGGGGTTAACCCAAGTTCATGACAGAGCCCCAGGTAACCAATGATATGCCTCCAGCTATTCGGGAGAAGCATACCAGGGCAAATCTCCCAATGGTCGAGGATTTCGGCGATTAAGGAAGAATAAAAAGGAAGCCGAATCCCACTCTTAAAGGACTCGACATAAATAGAGAACTCCCCTGGAGGATTGGAGTTAACTCTCTCATCCAGGTTCAAGACACAAAGAATGTAGGAAGGCGGAATCGAATAATCAAAATAAAGACCTTTAAGGTCAGCTGGGCGAATCTCAGATACATAGTCTGAGGGGCTGGTAGAAGGTCTTTTTGAAGGTCGGGAACTCCCAACCGTCGATTTCTTATGAGCTTTCCTCTTCTTAGAGGAAGTCCTTTGAATCTCAGGTGCATTCTCAGGTGGATCCCTAGGGCTAGCAGGAGCAGATCGCAGCCAGTGATCGGTTACCTTGTAGTCCCGATCACTGGAAAGCTCAACTGAGGCAGTGGGAGGTCTTTGCTCAGCAGAACCCTCTCCCTCGACCATACAATCAATAGAATCGTCGTTTGAAGTCCTACCACTACCCATTTTCAAAGAAAGAAAACACAGAACGCGAAGGATTTGGAGCGAAAAAGGAAAAAGAAAACTAGCAGAAACGAAGTAGATAGCCCGAATACAAAGAAGAACGAGAATGAAGATATAACAAAAGCAAGGAAAATAAACTTGTGATCTCAGAAAAACTGAAAGAGCAAAGATTGAATCGTGAATGAAACGAACACAAGCAGGAATACTTCAAAGCAAGAGCAATTTCCTGAGCGAAAGCAGAAGTGCAGAGAAGTGAAAGGAGAAATGAAGCAGGAGGAACCTTCTATAGGTTCAAAATTCAAACGGACGAACGAGATTAAAACTTAATCAACCAACGAGAGCCCAAGACGGTTCAAATGAAACGAATGGACGACCCAGATCAAAGACGATCAATGGTCTTTAATCTCTGATGGTTCGAAGGGTTTAGTAATGATGATAAAAATTTAAGACACGACGGTTCGAACGACAAGATGCAATGCCCGCGCCTCCCCAATTGCCACGTGGCGCACTTCGCACAGGGAGCGAGGAGTTCAGACGGCTCGATGGCACCTCGCTGGAAGTGGGTGTCAGAAGCATTAAATGCGAAGATATCTTAACATGAAAAGACTTTTTGTCTCCACTCATGTTCGATAAAAAAGCAAGCTAGACCAAGCATTCAAGCAAGGGCTTTGCTCGAACGCTCAGTCTACAGGGCAAATGATACAAAGGAAATTACACCAAATCCATCGAACCGGGTTCACACCCTCTGTCCCGGTTAGACCATAATTGGGACCCACTTTAACCTAATCTCACGATCGTATAAGGGCACCGCACTATTGTTACTAGTCACGAAAGACCTCCCGAATCTTGCGTTAGGCGAAGCTAACTTATAGGAAGCAACTATCGTCAAGGCGGAGAGGGAATTGTGCTAAGGTCGGCAGCTACCTGCACCCCGAACATCTAGGGAAGAACCCTACAATCGGATGGTCATTCGCAAAGATCACGAACTCATCTCATGGTCGAGAGTTGGAGGTAAAATCTATATAAACAAGTGACTTACTCACTCCAAATGTATCTGAATCGTTTCCCTAATACTCATATTCATATTTACGTCTGCATCTAGCCAGAGCTTTGTGATCAGTTCAGCAACTGACTTAAGCTTCGGAGGTGGCCTCCCGACCCTAGCGATTGGGCCACGTCTAACCATATTTTGCAGGTTATCTTCATAGATCCAGAGGCTTAACAATTTCTGGACACATCAACTGGATATAAGATCTGAGGGTATCTTTATGATTTCATATGGTAATCTACACTTCAACCTAACTCAAATCTGGGTCCTAGTTCTGCCTCTACTTTGAAGAGCTATTTTGTCCTTGTTGTTATGTTATTTTCATTGTGATATCAAGTTTTAGTTTTGTTTAACATCTGAACTTTGTTTCATACTTAGTCTGTCAAATCTGAAATTCATTCTCTGTGAAGACATCTTGATTGGCTACTGTTTTGATCATTCAAATACAGTACTATATTAGGGGTCCAAGTGGATAACATAAGTCAAGAGGAAACGTGATATGCAATTCCAAAACAGTGTTTAAACATGCTATGCTAAGAGTGATTGCTTTGCACATATGCATAGATCCATATCAAAATCAATTGAAGTTTCCATGTGTTGCTGATTCTGTAATTTCATTTTCCATTGATAGATGATTTTATATCATGAGTGAGATACTATAGAAAAAACACTATAATGTCCTCAACATAGCCCCTCAAGGTAGAGATTCTGGAATGCGAATCTTTAGCTTGTCGCGAAGAAATGCAAATCGAGTGGAGTCAAGAGCCTAAATGAAAGTGTCAATCAATTGGTCCTTGGTCAAAATAAATTGAACTTGAAGTTGTTTCTTGGCAACATGATTGCAGACAAAATGAAAATTAATTTCTACATGTTTTGTCCTTGCATGGAATACCAGATTACAGAGAGATAGGTGGCGCCAACGTTATCACACCATAAGCGGGTCCTTCCCGGATTACCTCTAAGCTTGACCGCTTTCTTGCGAATGACTCTTGGCTCTCCTCTTTCCCTTCTTCCCATGCTTCTTTCTCCCAATCCATCATTTCAGATCATTCTCCTTGCTTTGTCCATATGCCCCCCCCTCTGTTTCCTTCGGTCCAAAGCCTTTCAAATTTTTTGACATGTGGACTTCAAGTCCTTCTTTCATGTCCACAATCATTGAAGCTTGGTCTAAACCTGTCCATTGTCACTCTCTTCCCCTAGTTGCCTTTGCCCATAAGCTCCGCAACACCAAGGAAGCTCTTCGTTCTTGGAATTCCGCCACCTTCGACAATATCTCTTCTAGGGTCTCCACTTGCCGCTCCAATCTTTTACATATCCAATCCCTCCAAATTAATCCTTCCAATCCCTCCCTTGCTAATGATGAAAAATCTCTCTCCTCAAAGCTTCAATCCCTTCTCTCCTTGGAAGAAAGCTTTCTTTGCCAGAAAGCCAGAATCAAATGGCTCGAGCTTGGAGATTCCAATTCTGCCTATTTTCATAGATCGCTCAAAGCTCGGAAAATCTTCAACTCCATCCCTTCTCTCATCTCTTCCATTGGCTCTCTGATTTTGGACCCCCCCTAGCATCAAGGCTGAAATCGTCTCTTCCTTCTCTAATCTCCTTTACCCCTCTTCCCTCCCTCCTCGCCCCCCTCCCTCCCAACCTCATTAATAAATTTGTTGATCCTTTTATCCTCTCCTCGCTCAATGCTATCCCTTCCTCGGAAGAGATCCTCTTGGCTATCTGCTCCCACAAGCCAAATAAGGCCCCGGGTTCTGATGGCTTCAGTATGGGTTTCTTCCTTGCCTCTTGGGACCTCATTGAGAATGACCTCGTCCGGGCCATCCGGAGCTTCTTTCTTAACCCTTCTCAAATTTCTTCCATCAACCAAACTTTCCTTTGCCTCATTCCCAAAAAGCAAGGAGCCACCTCTCTTTTGATTTCCACCCCATCTCCCTCTATAACCTCCTTTACAAATTCATTTCCAAGGTCCTAGCGAATAGGCTTAAGAAGGTTATGCCCTCCCTCGTGAGCCAGAACCAATCCGCTTTTATCTCGGGCCGGAATATTGCGGATAACATCCTTCTCTGTGTGGAAATTGTCCAAGACTTCGATTGATTAGCTCACTCGTCGGCTGCTCTCCTTAAGGTTGACCTCCACAAAGCCTTTGATTCCATCCACTGGGACTTCATTAGCGAGGTCCCTCTTCCATGGGATTCCCCCTCCCTTCATCCACTGGATCGAATACAAGATTCTCCTCTCCTGATTCTCCATCATCGCCAACGGAATTCCTGTGGGTTTCTTCGCCTCTCGGGTTGTTATTCGCCAAGGTTGTCCCCTTTCCCCTTATCTCTTCTCCCTAGCCTTGGAGGTCCTCTCCCACATCCTCTAATCTAATACTGACCATCTTCTCATCTCTCCCATTCCCAAATGCAAATCCCCCAATCTTACCCATCTCGCCTTTGATGATAATCTCATGATCTTCTCCAAAGTAGATCACCTCTCCATATCCTCCATTCTCTCCTCTCTCTCACAATTCGAATCCCTCTCTGGCCTTCGGGTTAACCTCAACAAATCCACCATCTTTTTTGCAGGGATCCCTGATCAGCTTTGTGCCTCCCTCCTCCAGCTCTCGGGCTTTAAGCCTGGCACCTTCCCAGTTGTTTATCTTGGCCTCCCTCTCATCCCCGGTAGGCTCACCCGCCACCACCGCCTCCCTATGCTTGATCATATTCGTAAGAAGCTCCAGCTCTAAAAGGGCAAGCTTCTATCCTTTGCTGGCAGAGTGGTCCTCATCCGCTCCATTCTACAATCTTCCTATCTCTATTGGTGTGGGATCGTTTCCATTCCCAAATCCACCATCCATGTTATAGAATCCTTGTTTTGTGCCTTCCTTTGGAAGGGGCAAGAAACCTCGTGTTTCCTTCATCTGACCAGTTGGTCGACCATCTTCCGCCCTACTTCTGAGGGAGGCCTTGGAATCCGCCGGATCATAGATGTTAACCTTGCTTGCATCCTTAAACTCATTTCGAAAATTGCCTCAAAACATGATTCCATCTGGGTCAAATGGGTTTATTCTTATTATCTCCGGTCTGATTCCCTTTGGACTTGCCCCATGCCCTCCAACCCCTCTTGGGTTTGGAGGAAAATCCTCTTGTTGCGCCCCTGCACCATCTCAGCAATCTCTACCACTATCTCTTCCGGCTCTTCCACTTCCTTTTGGCTTTACCTATGGCATCCAATGGGCGTTCTCTATAATCTTTTCCGCCCCCGTGCTGTCTACAACTCCTGCATCCCCAAATCCACCCCCTTGTCCAGTTTCATCACAAACGGATCCGGGAATCCAGCCCCTCTCCCCATTCTACACAGGTTTGGGAATCTCTTCCCCCTCTTTCTGGTTCCACCAATGATACCCCCATTTGGCTTCCCTCCCCCTCCAAAGCCTTCTCCATAGCCTCAGCCTGGAACATCCTCAGAGCCCATAACCCTAAACCCCCTGGCCCCCCTTAGTTTGGTTCAAAGGCTTCATCCCCCGTCATTCCCTTACCCTTTGGAGAGCCCTTAACCTTGCCCTCCCTACCTAGTCCTTCCTTATTAATTGCCACATCCCTACAAATCCCAACTGCATCCTCTGTTGGAATGTTTCAAGATGGTCTTTCAATTTTTCTCGTGATTGGTCTTGGACTTTGAGAACCTTCTCAGGTAATTCTATCTGTGATCGGATTGGCAAGCTAGTTTTTTGCGCATGCATTCATCACCTATGGTGGGAGCGTAACCTTAGAAGGTGGACTTCCAAATCCCACTCTATTGATAGGATTTGGAATGCCATCTATTTTTATGTTTCTTCCAAATTGTTAGCTATTCCCCATCCCCCGCTTGATGATACCCTAAGGAACAGGCTTATTGTTGTCTATTGGGGTCTTAGTTCTTCATTTCGGTGTCCTTCTTGAAGGCCTTGTTTCTTTAGTATAATTATTTATTCATCCAAAAAAAAAAAAAGTTCCTCAAAGAAGATTCTAGCCAAATTAACTCCACATGGGCCTTATAGTCAGCCTCAATCAAGGATCAGGTTACGGTTCGTTGCTTCCAAGAGGTCTAGAAGATAAGATTTGGACCAAGAAAAATAGCAAAGCTCCCTATAGATTTGCAATCAAGATTATCTCCAGCCTAGTTAGCATCAGAGAAGGCCTGAAAAGAAGATGAAGAAGACCGCTCAATTTAAAAATCAGGGGACAGTTTACTCTTTAAGTACCTTAGGATGCGCTTAACAAGTTGCCAGCGTGCTTATATAGGAGCATGCATATTATATACTAACTAGACCTGTAAATGGATAGTCGAAATCCGCCTCCAAATTCGCATTCGTATTCGTTTAAGGGTATCCGTATCCGAAAATTTTCTTACCGGAAAATATCCATATCCGTCCGCTAAGCAACCGGATTCGGATTCGGATAATTGCTTATCGGATCGGATAATATTCAGATAAATTTTTATCCGGATAGAGTAAAGTATTTAACATTTTTTCTTTCAAAATAGATGATAATCGGATTCGGATACTAGTAATCGGATTCGGATAGAGGTATTCAGTAATCGAAAATTAGAAATTTATAATAAAAATGTAAAAAAGTGACAATTATCAATCAATAATCGGATATTTTATCAGATCGGATTATTATCAGATATCCGATAAAGTTTCGGATTCGAATTCGGATGCCTTCTCTAAATTTTGCTGGATTCGGATTCGGATAGCGGATTTGCTGATTGGATTCGGATACTGGTGTATCCGAGCCGAATCCGGTCCGTTTACAGGCCTAATACTAACAAGCCCAGTTCACAACCAAGTTAAAATCTAAACGAGTTAGGGTAATGTAAACCAGAATCAACCCCTGGCCGAAACCCTGGAGTGGGCCCCAAGACCACTCCAAAGTGGTGCACCTAGGGCTGACCAACCCCTCTTAGAGGGGTAGTTTGGTCAAATCCAGCCCTAAATAGTTGCTGGTTTTAAATTTCATATATTTTTTTAAAATAAAAAGAGGTCTTGCTTAGTTAGAATCTTTGGTTAAGAGAAAGATGAGTTCTTAAGTCCTTCGTAGTCTTCTTTAAAGATAGACTCTTGCAAGTCTTTATTCACAAGAAGAATTCCTTTATTCTTAGGCGGAATCTATTTTCAAGGAGATTATATTAGATCTTTAAGCCTTTATTTAGATGACTGAGATTATTTGTGAGGGGATCCTAATCTATAAAGGAAACCCACTTAGGATGAAGTCTTTTAGTAGGTTACAAATAAGCCCATTCTTTCTTTGTAATTTATTAAAGAATTGCAGCCAAGAAAAGTGTGGCAAGGTCCTATTGGGTAGAACCTTATCTAGCTCTCTTATTTCAGCCAAGCCTTTTCTGCGATCCAGCAAGAAATTCCAGCAACAATCCCTCAAAGAAATTCTGCAAAAAGTAATCCCCTTCCCCAAACCCAGACCCACTTCAATTTCTCTTCTTCCCCTAACCAGTGCAGCCCTAGATTTCCCCTCCCCTTACTGCTGCACCACTGGCAGCACCCCCCCAGGCCCTCATGACACCCTAAAACCTTCCCCGACCCCCTACAACACTGCCTGCCCCTCTCCCACCTCTCTTTGCCCTGATGCCACCTTTCTCTCTTTCCCTTCATCGCAACCTTCCCCTTCCTCTTTTCTGACTTGCAGCATGTCTGAAAACAGAAGGAAAAAAAGAAAAAGAAAAAAAGAAGAAAAGAAGAAGAAGAAAAGAAAAGGAAAGGAAAGGTCCAAGAAGATTGCCCAAGATCCATTCTTAAATTCACTTCTATTTTGATTTGAAAAAACCCTAAACTTTCTTTAACAATTCTGCACTTTATGTTATCCAAATCCCACAACCCATAGCCATCCCTAAACCTCGCCATACCCAACCACACACTTCTTAGGAATCTTTTGATACACCCTATGTCTCTTTGTTACATCCCATATTGATTCTGGATATCTCGAAATCATCCCATGGGAATTTGTTAAAACCCTAAAATTTTCCCTATCATCCAATTTAGTTTTGTTAAGCCAAATCTTGCCCAAACGCTGCCCATTTAGATCCCCATTTTTATTTAAACAATATTATCTATTCCATCCAGACTTGACAATTATTTGCTGGTTCAAAAGAAGATTATCCTGGGCAAACCCTTAATTTTAGGGAAACCATCCTAGGAACCCTAACCCTAAAATTAGGTTTCCATCACAGGGTTACCTATTGGAGGGCACCAACAATAGAATGATACTCAGTTGGATTTTTGAGCAAAGCATCCCCTTATTCAGAAGCAAGAGTAGTGGCTATGGGAGTGTTAACAGGCTTACATTCACGCATACCGTGAGCCAAAGAATCAGATATGTAGCAAGACTGAGAGAGAACTAAGTCCTTTGATGGGGGTAATGCCTCAATACCCAAGAAAAAAGATACGAATCACCCAAATCCTTAATAGAGAACTCATGAGACAATAATCTAAGAAGAGAGGAGACTAACGGGGAATCGGGGATCATTACCAATTTGCAAATATTATTAACATAGATCAATACATAGCGAACCACGCCACCCTGACAATGAATAAAGAGAGATCTGTCGGTTTTGGAGCCATGGAAGCCATGCAGTGAAAAAACTGGTAAAGGTGCAGAAACCAAGTTTGTGGTGCTTGTTTCAGCCAATATAAAGAACAATGAAGCTGAAAGACATGATTGGGATGAGTAGCATGAATGAACCCAAGGGCTTACACCTCGTCTTCTAATCAGCCATAAAGGAAGGCACTACTAACCTCTAGCTGGTGCAAGTTCTGGTAGTGAGAGGCAATCAATTCATGCACGAGACAGGAGATCTGCCGGACACCAAGCGGAGACTGGTGAGAAGCCCTTCTAAGCAGTTGGTAGGAGACCAACATATCCTTCTATTTAGTATGTACTCCTCTCTTTTTTAATCATCAAAGATCAGTCACTGGTTTCAGACCCACAATCGGAAAGAGTTCCTTCATTGATTCTTGCTGTGGAACATATATTGTTGGGTGGTTATTATTGGTTTCACACAATGAATTCTACTAATCTCCTATTTCCAGTTCTGTTTCACCTTTTTCTCAGGTCTGATTTCTATTCTGCTTATGCAAAAATCAATACCTTCCTTCTAGAAATCAGCTAGTGTTTCTCAAAGTGGCCTGCACATGCTGATCACTGGGTCCAGAATTCTACTCATACTTCCACGGTTACTGCTTGGATTCTACTCTCAATCATCAGCACATCATCAAAGAGCTGAACTTTCTAAAGTCTGGGATTATTTTCTGCTACACCATAGTTCGTAATTCTTATTGAATTCTTCCTATGTCTGTGACTACCCCAACTCCAAATCCAACCTTTGGATTGGAACCATATCATGAGCGTCTATTTCCCTGTTCCAAGGACTACAGCATTATAAGATTTCTCATTCTGGACCTTAGGCTTAGTCCTGTGATACTTACTTGTGGCTTCCATCTTAACTGACTTTTAGATCAACCAGATTGCATTAAAGAGATAACCTGATTTTGGTTGGATATCAGCATTTATTGCTTATTATGTGTAGAAAGCTTAAAACACTTTGCATGTATGATAAGCATATTCACGCAAACGCATCTATCCAATATGTCTCTAAAAACAGCTTTCTGATATGGTGGCCAATACTTATACTTGACACCTTGACCATTGAGGACATAAACTGGATCACATTACCATCAGCATGTGAACCTTATGTACAGCAATCCCAACTTTTGTCCATCTTAACAGAACAACAGTCCCTGAGCTGGATAGGTTTTGCTTCCACTTGTTCCCAGTGAGAACACTTTGATAGAAAATGAGGTGAGACTCACTAAACCATATAAAACCAGGACACAAAGGAAAGAGCTGGGGCAGATCCTTTATTAGGAATTTTAATTTAAATAAAGGGGAGACATACGCATAACCAAGTGTGGCTCTGCTGATGATTCCAAGAAGCAAGGAACCTTGGAATAGCATGCTAGGCACTTGTACCAGATCTCCTGCAGCACCTGAGTTTGATGAAAGCAGCAGGCCAACAAAGAACATTGGAAAAGAAAGTGCAGCACCAGCAAACGGACCGGCAAGGGAAACATCAACCTTTGTCTTTCGATCAGGAAGAATTGATTTGAACTGAGCAGCAAATATTTAAAAATTAGCAATATAACAGAAAAAAGAAATAGGAATTCTCTCAAAATTTGACAACCAATGGCATTCTCATGAGTAGATGAAACAACAAGATTCTTTATCCCAGGTTGCCCTCAGCACTAAAACAGAAGAAGTTTAACAGTCTAGGGCTAGAAATTAAGCACTAATAATATTAGTTGAAAGAATGTAGTGGTAGGTCAAACCCATATAATAAAACAAAAAGGAATGTCTGACATTCAAATTCATAAACCAGTACAACTCTTAGAATACAAAGATCAGTCCCTCTGGAAACCAATAGACAAGCTACTCCCAACAAAAAGAATGTCTGACATTCAAATCAATTACACCAGTCCTTGGGAAATTACATGGTGAATATATAAAACCTTGAAACCTCCCCATGTCAACCCAGATCATTCTACCCTCTGATGGAGACATGTCCTCTGCAGGAAAATCCTATTGTTATTTGGTGGGGAAATCAGTTTCATTGCTGCCATCTCCTATATGTGGTTTGAGTGCAACCCTAGAAGGTAGACATCCAAATCTAGATCCTTTCAGAAAACTTGGAACTTCAATATCTTCAAAGTCAAATCCAAGATTTCCGGGTCTCCTGGGCATAGTGTTGTCTGCCAAGGAAATAGGGGTTAGTCAAAATTCTTGTTGCCTCTCCCCCTATGCAAAAGCCTTTTTTGGTAACGAATTTGCTATTCACCCCCTCCCCCTCCCCAGCCCCCAAAGAAGAAAAAAAACAAACCCATAAAGAACAACAAGAACCCGCGCCTCCAAAAAAAAAATGAGAAAGATGCAGCAAGAAGATCTAATGTGTCAGTCTTAAGTTTCTATGAACCAATCAAATGATAATAATCATTTAACTCATTAGATTCTCAGGATAGCAAGAAAGATAAGAATTAACATCAAAAAGATAAGAATGGTTTTACAGTTCTGGTTACGTTCATGATATGATAGAATATATGGTCCAGTATATCCCTATGATAGGCCCTGTTTGTGTCTGTTGCATGTGTAGCAATAAACATCCTGAGAGGCTTCCAGTATCCCACTTCAGAAATAATAAAGTATCATACCAACAGAAACAAAAAGTGACAATAAAAAAAGAAAAAAAAAATTGATATGACATTCATCCTGAACCAAGAGGTTTAGACTACAAAGAAAGTTAAGAACATTCAGGGGGAAATATCACTTATAGAGAACTATCAATACTAAACTGTTTCAATGTTAAACATGCGCTTTTTATACACAGTTAGTGAAATCACCTGTGTGATTGCACCAAAGCTGCCAAGTGTAATGTTAGGAATGAAGTACGGGATACCCAGTTTAACTTTCTTAGGGAAAGCAGCCAGAAAATGTCCCACCTCCTGCATGTGAAAAAGGAGGTGTGAGGAAGTAAAGAGACGTATGATAAACTGGAAGCTTGCCTCCGCACAGCCATGAAAAAAGATGACATAGAAGAATAAATGAAATTCAGTTAGGAAAATGGCACCAAACTGACAAAGACAACTTTTGATGAAAACAGCCACAACCACCCAGAAGAAATTCCTATGCAGTTACATTTCAGTATTCCTATTCTAAACCATGCAACCAAAATGTTTGAAACAAAGGAATCCATAATGCAACTCACAAAAATATAAATTCCAATTTGGCTATCTTGCTTTCAATATCTACCCAATGCAGTAGAGTAAGATAGTTGATGAATATTCATCTTGCCTTTCTATGGCAACAGCTGACTGGCCAATAGCTAGCATTGATATATTTATTAAAAAAAAAAAAAAAGAAGTAGAGATTCTTGTAACATTAGTTTACAAAAATCACAGAAGTTCCATGATTAAACAATTCTAAAATTTAATTTTTTTTAAAACCTTTGGCACGTTCTAGCAAACATACCCATTAGAGAGAGATAAATGATAGACAAGAAACCAAATAAATAATGAATACGGGCAATAATATTTACCATCTTATGCTAAAGTTTTTAGGAAAATATCCACTAGACAACAAAAAAGAATGTATATAAAACATGAAGCATAAAGTCCAAGTATCTACATCATGTGTAAATCGTACACAGAATACTTGACTAACAACTAATAAATTTTTACCAGTAGATTGTAGGAAGAACAAATTTGAACACTGTCTAATGAGTATCTGAGACAATCACAAGCATATGAAAAGGACCAGACAAAGTTTTAACTACATAGTTTCTAACTTACCTAATAATAGATATTTGAAATTCTTCAAAATAATTATCAGCATTTTTCTTAAATCATTTTCCACGTAAAATTAGCATTCCTATTTAAGAAGCAACTACCTCCAACCAGAACAACCACTTCGACTACCTATACAAGAATAACCCTACAGAGGTGGAAGGTTGCCCATAGATCAGATTTTTTGAATGAAAGTTCATCCCATTCACAGTTCTCACAACATTGTAGAGGATGTCAAAAATGAAATTTATCCCATTTGGGACTGTCTGGAGTAGTAACAGATAATGCTAACTCAGGACCTTCAACTTGGAAGACACTCAACCAATTGGAAGGACAATATTCTCACTGGCCTCGTGGGCTAATAAGGCCCTCTTGAGACTCTGGTTCGTCTTCTACACTCTTGTTGATTAAGGCCCGCTTGCAATTGTGACTTTGGAGGCCCCAATTCCTCAAAAGAAGGGGCGGGGTATCTTTTGTTTGAATAACTACATTGGAGAAGACCTATGGTTTACCACCTAATCTCAAGAGAGTAATAGATGAGAAAAATGACTCGTTTGTGCCACATAAAGCAGAAAATGGCTTGATAGTAAACATATCTTTCATGTGCTGTAAAGTGCATAAAATAGATCGTCTTCCACAGTGGTGTAGCAAATAAAATGGGGACTGCTTCCCCCCCCCCCCCTTCCATCAGCTTTGCACTCAGAATGGTCAAGCAGATTGACTCAGATATGTGCTCTTTCATGAGTGCCCAAGGTAGATTGCTTTGGTGGGAGGTTGCTATAATAGCCGCTGCAAGTGACAACAAAGGTGTAACACCCTGCATGCATCTTATGATAAGTTTATTGACCTTTATATCAAAAGGAATATATATTTTTTCTTATATTTGTATGATAGTGGGAATGCCACACTGTTGTTTGGTATTATTTACATGATGATGCTGTATTATTTTAGCATTCTTAGTGTTGCTGAAGCAGAGAATTTAAAGGAAAATAAGAACAAACAAAGAAGTTGATACAAAGGTGAGGGATCCATGAGTTATGTACTATGATATAATCTATATATGTTGTGTGACGGAAGCAGGAGTATGAATTGTTTTTGTTAAAGCTCAAGTTTGACAGCCATGAGCATATTGAGCTACTAGGCTATCCCGTCTCAAATTTCAGAAAAGTTATTAATGCATTCAATATACAAATAAGTTAAAAAGAAATCCAATCTAGATTGACGGTTTGGAATGGTTGCAATATTTCTTTCATTAATAGTCATTCATAGCAGAAGCTAAAGCATAATACAATCTGCATGGAATGCAGGTTGTAAACCAAGATATATTATGGGTCGATTATAATCTAAGCACACATAATGCTACTAAAAACACAATATGGAGAAAGAAGTGAGTACATGAAATAGCTGAACTCCCAAAACACCATATGCCAGTGGCAAAGCTGACTCCACGAATGGGAGCAACAGCTGCATATCAGGAGGTTCGGTAGCATTTGGATCCGTGAAGTATTTCACAACCTCTGGTGGAAGCCTGTTTATCTGATAGAGGAATAAACAAAAACTAAGAAATTATCAACAAACTAGATGGTTTTTTGGTAATATCCAAGTTATATATAAGATGTAGTAACAAAAGAACTGGAAGTCATGACCCGGTGCCATTTAATATTAGCAAACCTGAGATGCAATTCCTAATTCCACGCAGGAGCCAATGGAAAGAACAAATAGCAGTAGCGCAATCACGTATTGCCAAAGTGTAGTGGGTCCTGGTTCAGAAACCTCTTTCCGAAGCAAACCAAAGCTTACTCGAGGCCCACCACGTGGGTCTGGTCCCTCCGAATTGGGTTCCTCCACCATAAACAGGTTGTACTTGTCACCAGTGACTTCAGCCAACTGATGCTGGAGCTTCGCAAAAACTTCTTCCTTCTTACCTCTTAAATTTCCAAGAAAAAGTGTGCCCTCACCAAGGTCTCCAAATGGTTCTTCCCTGGTCACCCAAAAAGTAGAGTAACCAAAGAGCTTTTTCTTAATAACCTTCACATCAGCAGGATCAACCTTTTCAGGCCCAATGAGTTCCATGAGTTTGAATGAATCAATCTGGAAGTTATCATATGCTGGTCCCATAGGAGCCACATTTGGTGACTGAAAAAGAGAATGTAACAGATTATGGGAAGTTGCAATGAGATTACCCAGAACTATATTTATGCCTCAGATTCAGTCCAAAATGCAGCAGTTTTAGCTTGACCTATCTCATTTTTCCTTATTCGTTTTTCTTTATCACGTCCACATTGAATTCTTAGAATGTAGAATATAGACACAACCATATACGTTCAGCTTAACCTATCTCATTTTTCCTTATTCGTCTTTCTCTATCGCGAAATTTTTAGCATGTAGAATATAGATATAACACATATTCCATTAAGAATCATCCTACTAATGCAATAATTGCTCCTAAGAGTATGTAAAGTTTACATGGATAGCTTAGAGATGGAGAGATTAATGAATGTTTCATGAGACATCCAACGAATTCATTTTTTTTCAGCTCGTGTCATGGAAACCAACCTCATTTAAAGATAAAACTGAATTTGGAGAAAAACACAGAAAAAAAGCAGCTCCTATACCCTGGAAGAAACCGATGCAGGCGCTTGCTCTGACTTTAATTCATCAGTGTTTCTCTCTTCCGCCTCTTCTGAAGAAGTCGTTGTCGTCAAATTGGAACCTTTAGGCCTACTTTCCTCTCCCTCACTCTCGTCTAAACTAAAACAAGTAAACCTATCAACACGCCTTCCAGAAATTTCCCTCTTCGACCTTTCTGTACACAAAAAGCAAATGTTCTTCAAGCTCTTGTGCTCCAATTGTCGAATTCTCCCACTGAAAGCTCCCTTTGTATGACAAACACGGAATCTGGAGTTCAAAATAGTGAGTGAACAGCTAGTGAGGGTTCCCATCGCTCGGACAAACCCAATATGTCTTCTCAAAATAAAGATTCAAAGACGCTTCACTTGCTGTTTTGAGAGTGAGTATTGAAACGGATAGAATCGGACTGAGAACAGGGGAGAAAGAAAAAGATTTCTACGACAAAGATTACGGGAATTTAAATAAAATTTGCAGAGAAGTTGCTAAGGTTTTCGTTGACAAGGTGAAAGTTCGTCGACCGTTTTTCTCGTTCGGCTGTGGAGTGGCATGAGCCCTGAGGGCAGTAGTGCTTGGGGATAACCGGATAGGGGTGTCAAAAGAACAGCAGGTTTGGTCCATTTTTGGTCGGGTTTTCACCGTATCGGCTTTACATCAAACCGAGTAGTCCAGTAGACAGGTTTAAGATATTAGGCCAATACGTAATAAATCATAAAATCTTCATTTTTTTCCTCTCCATTATATTCAATGTAGATGCCACTAAAAACCTAAGGGCCTGTTTGGTTACATGAGTCTGGAGATTTCAAATCTATGGAGTTATAATTTATAAAATTAGATGTTTGGTTGTGGAATAAAATCTGTAGATTCATCCTAAAAAACTATTTGATCGACGTGATTTTTGTGAATGTGCAAACGTATAGCTTTTTTAAAATATCTGGATTTCACCCCTTACCCATAAATCTACAGATTCACGTTTTTAGTGTAAAAAGGTAAATCTCTAGGTTTCATGAATCTAGATATTTTTACAACCAAACGGGTATAATTCTCAGATTCATGAATCCAGAGATTTCAAATCTCTGGATTCATGTAACCAAACAGGCCAATTAGTTTACTGTTTATTTTCTTAATGATTCGTGGGTTTTCAGGTGGATGACGACATTTACAAGTTCGCCAAGAAGGGGTTAACTCCGTCACAGATTGGTGTTATTCTTTGGGACTCTCATGGTATTGCTCAGGTTAAGAGTGTGACTAGTATCTCGATCCCGCACCTACTCAAGGCTTATGGTAATCCTAGAATGTGAGAGAGAGAGAGGCAGGGGAAGGTGAGGCGATGGTCACTAGTAAGGGAAGAGGTTCAGGTAGTTTTCAGCTATGGTATTTGGCAGTTTCCAATGAGGTATGAGTCGATGATGGGTGAAGTTGGGCATGGGAGGGTTTAAATGTGATAGTTATGTCATTTGACTCTAATAAGGGTAATGTGGTCACTAATGACTTAATAAGGGTAATGTGGTCACTAATTTACCAGAATGATAGGAGTCATAGGAGGGTGTAACTTGTAATTTTGAGAGCGTGTAATTTTTAATTTAGAGCACTAGAGCGTACAACCTAGAGTTTAAGCCCTACTAAAATCGTGCAACCTATTGATGCGTCCAAAATCTACTCAACCTTTAGATCCTTGATGAATGACCTGCAACATAATGTTAGGTGTGGCCCAATCGTGGGGTCGGGAGGCGACCTTTGAAAACTAAGTTAATAATAGAACTTATCACAAAGCTTTGATGAGTTGCAAAGCTTGAATTGAGTATAGTAATGGGGGAAAATGATTAAGATACTTTCATCGTGCATAGATTTATAGTTTATATAAGTTATACCTTTAATGCTCGATTGTTGGATTCGTTTGTGCCTCCTTCTGATGGCCGTTCGATCATAGAGTTTTACCCTTTTTTTTAAGATGAAGGCAGTTACCTTCCCTGGCACGATCCTCAACTTCGTACTAATGGTAGTTAACAGTTATGACTCAATCACATAGCTCGGATTATTTAGGATCACATTTGTCTCCATAGCCGCAAGGTTCCTTCCTTCTTACGTAACTGTCCGGTTCAAACTTCGGACCAATCCTTATTGGATTTTCTAACCCGATCGTGGTTGAGCTGCATTCGATCAAAGTTAATGGCAGAACCAAGAGTAGACCCGGTTTGATATAATTATTCCCTTATCACTTATAATTTTCTCTTTTATTTCTAAAGATGAAACGGAGAGAAGTCTAAATTGGGGAGACATGAGTGAGAGATGGGAATCTTTTTAGTATGATGTTTTTTTTTTTGGTAATTTCATATGGGCCCCTTGAGGTTTGGTCTATGTCATTTTTAGTCCAAAAAAATTGAAACTTTGCATATGCCTCCCCTGTGCTATAGAAAAAGTCAATTTAAGGACAAATTATCGTTTATATGACCAATTTGCCTTATTCTTTTTTTTTGCAAATTTCATTTGGACACCTTGAGGTTTGGTTTATGTCATTTTTAGTAAAAAAAAAATGAGACTTTGTATTTAAATTCCCTGTATTATAGAAAATGTCAATTTAAGGACAAATTATCACTTTTATGGTCAATTTGCCCTTCTTTTTTTTTTTATTTATTTATTTATTTATTTACTTATTTAAAATTTTGCATATACATCCTATCTTCCACGAAACTCTTGATTCCTCTTTTAGTACAAAAATAGATTTAAGCTAAGCGGTACTTGAGTGATTTTAACATATAAAGGTATTCTGGTCATATTTTAAATTTTAAGATTTTTCTATAATTTTTGGACTAAGAGGGAGTCATGAGTTTTATGACAGGTAGGATGTATATGTAAAAAAATTAAATTAAAAAAAAGAAAGAATAAAGGCAAATTGGTCATAAAAATGATAATTTGTTTTTAAATTGACATTTTATATAGTATAAAGGAGGCAAATGCAAAATCTCAGTTTTTTTAGATTAAAAATGACATAAACCAAACCTCTGGGGCCCCAAATGAAAGTTGCTAAGAAAAAAAAAATGAATAAGCGCAAATTGGTCATAGAAACGATAATTTGTTCTTAAATTGATTTTTTCTCTAGGAGAGGGAGGCATATGCAAAGTCATAATTTTTTTGGACTAAAAATGACATATACCAAACCTCAGGGTCCATATGAAAATTACCCATTTTTTTGGGTGGGGGGTATAAAGACCTCCGTTTTCTTTTCCCGCCCAAACTCTATTTATGACTTATATAGTATGAAAATTTTTGTTCAATAAACTTAACTTCCCCGTACAACCAAACAAAGCAAACAAAGCGTTAAAGCAGCCTAGATGATCTGGTAAGCAATTAAGAAACGTATGAAGATAATAATTCTTTAATTTAATTAAAGTAATGTAGATAGACGGTTAATTATATAAAATAACACGTGGCATTTAAGATTGCGGAGAACAAAATCTACTTTCACGCGGCCTCTTTCCATCCAGAGGATTTTTGAAATTTGAAAAGTTCCTTCCTTCACTTAAAATACGAAGCTCTGTATCAAGTTACCTCCATTTACTTGATGCTGGAATCTGTGGATAGCGATGGGCCCTTCAACGTCTCTGCTTGTGTTTGCTCTCTCGTTTTTAGTGGTCATCTTCCATTCTTCCTGTGAAGATACGAATTTTAAAGGTTTTTTTTTTCGTTCCTGTAGAAAAGAAAGCATGTGTGCAGTTTAGTTTACAAGATAGACAATGTAGACTACGTAGTTAATGAAAGCAAATGAAAAAGGAGAAAAACTTTCTTTATCTTTAATTTGACTTCTTAATAGTGTCTAGCTAGAAGCTTGTTCATCGTTTCCTTTTTTGCTTCACAGAGATCCATTTAGGGGATCATTCGTCGTTACTCTCTTTGAATCGCCTCACACCTTCTCGTCTTGATGGATATATCTTCTCATGTGACCGTTTGCGAGTTGCTAGTCTTTCAAGATGGAAAATCAGTAGTTATTCGACTACATTTCGGGTCAATCTGACTCCTTCAGTGCTGATTCCTGAAATGCTGTATAGCCAAATAGAGGTTTGTTCCCACCGGTGCGTATTAACGTCATAGATTTCGTTTTACCCTTTTTCATGCTTCTTTTGCATCGTCTACAAACCAACAGTCATTTCTAATTCCAAAAATCTATGTAGGAATTCTTCTCTTGGGTTATGCCAATGTGAGAAGGACGAATGGCAATCCTTCCAGACGGGGTTGTGGAGTACTTCAATGTCACCATATGATGACAGATACATTGACGTAAAGTTTAACTGTGAAGTTACAGGTTTTATTGCAGTTTCTATTAAAGAAGGTTAGTTCCTATTCGCAGGATGGTTTCATAGTCTTCTTCTCTTTTCTACTCTATCGTGTCTCTACGGATTTCGTAAGAAAATGTTTGACTAATTGTGCAGAGCACCATCAATGGCGTTTTATTCTTCTTGTTTTTGGGTTTATCTTACTGCTATTGGTACCGGTAATCAGTAATTGGGCTCCATTCTATTATATCAGCTCAATCTCAGGAGTCTTTCTTGTAGTTTTGATCCTTTTGCTTCAGGTAAGTTTTACTCTTTGTAGCTTTTACTGCTCAGTTTCTCCATGTAACCCCTTCCACCCACCCCAAACCCCACAAGGCACTCCAAAGTTTTCCATTCCATGGTTTAATTTGGATCTTTGGATCTGGAGAGTCCAATATGAGGGTACTTGGTCCAGTTCTATGAATCAGGTGAAGATAATTAACATCGTAAAAAATTCCACACATGTATATATCTCTCACAATCATACTGAAATCTCCACCTAATGTGTATGGTTTTCTGCCTATTTGAAATGTGGGGATTATGCCCATCAGAGTTTGAATGGAAGGGCTGTTTTGGCAACTCTGTGCAAGATTAGTTTATCATTTTGTTGGTCAATAAACTGCTATGCTTACTGAGCCTTGTCTGATTCTACAAAAAAAAAAAAAAAAAAAAAACTGAGCCTTGTCTAAAGGGTGAAAATAGGGCCAAATATTACTCAAAGAAATGGAAAATAACCTTCATTTTTGAGAGGACTACATGTTATCGACATTCTCTTCTTTACAGCCATTAGTAGTGGAATGATTATAGGTGTTAGGTGTTTGATTTACTGTGAGCCAGCAACTGATTTTCTTCTCCCCCCCCTGCGCACCCCCTGCTCTCCCCCCCTCAGGGAGGGGTATCCTGGTTGTGTTAGCTAGAGCTATAAACCGTGCTGTTTATCCAGTCACTGGTTTGCCTTCAGAGAGCCCTTTAGAGGGCCAATCAGGGAAGAAGGAAAGAAAATCAAATACAATTTGGCGTATTTTTTGTTGCAGTGCATTAGGTCTCCTGTACATTTGTTTCCTGCACCTATGCTTTTTGCATTATTACTTAAACGTTCATCTCATCTAATTAATACCATCTTATCAAGCATTGCCTTTTCACTGTTTTATAGGGCGTAAAGTTATTATCAACCAGCAGGAACAATGTATATACATTACTATTAATGGATCAGTGTTAGGATTTCCTAATTACTCAATATGCTTGCAACCATTCATATTTCTCGTTAGTCATGCATAATTTACTGCTTTATGACATTACACTCTGGTGATGTTTTCCGCTCAGTTTTGGATCTTTGCCTGTGCAGTATTTCTCAATGCTGGTGGATCCCATTCTTGTGAGTTTTGGGATTAGAGAGGAGATGCACAACCCTGTAAGTCCTTTGTTGACCATTGTTGAACAATCTCTGGTTCTACTGTTGATTTTGGGTCAACCATACACTAAAACTTCATCAATTTGCTGTTGTGATTTGGATGATAGGTTGCAATGGTGGTATTAGTTGCAATTGTCCTTGCAGGAGCGGCACTAGGTTATTGGATTGTGCAGAAATTTTTAATTTCAGAAGATGGAGCTGTTGATGTTGGTGTTGCTGAATTTGCAAAGCGGGCAATACGTATTGTGGCAACAACATTTATTGTAATGGTATAATTTCTCTCTGAAATTCATAGTGATTGAGACTGAATATACATATTGAAAATTGAAAAGGTTATACTATTGCATAAAATGTTGTAGGAGATGTGGATGTGCTTCTGGCACAGTGGTGACATCCTTCTATGTAGAGGCAATAAGACCAAGGAGGTTTTAGTTTCAAACCTCTGTCCCTCCACACCTCCCCATGTCTCATCCCCTGTGTCTATGGGCCCCCAATCATTGTGATTGGTTTGATAATGACCAAAAAAAATGTGTAGGAGTCGGAGAAAATTTGCTACTATAATAAAGTGTGGGTCTTTATGATTTTATTGTCCTTTAGATGCATATAGAGCTGCATCAGCAATTTCATTGAATGGGTACGAGTAGAAAAACTTGTTTATTTCAAAATGTAGTTTTTTGTGGTTTTATTGCCCATGAGACACATATGGTACAACATCTGGCTTCTTTTGGGTGGAGCTAGGAAATCAAATAATATGCAGCCTTACCAGTCGCAGCCCCAAAAAGGAATTTGTGGAAATTAGGAAAATTTATTGCATGGAAATTGTGGAAATCAGGAAAAGTTACAGATTGCTCAACCAAAACTTGGTTGGATAAGGTTAGTTGGTGTTAGGCTCACAGTAGGTTGTAAAGTTCAAATTCTTTGGAGAATCTGTTAATGATAAGAGTTTGTATCTACAAATAACCATTTCTGGAGAGCTATCTCCAACATTTGATAATCAAGTTGGTGATGTTTGTTATGGACATGTTTATAGTGTAATGTACATTGTTGGACTTGGTTTTGGTTTGCGACCTTGTTTATGGACCTTGCAATGCAATTCCACTTGATGCCCAACCTGTGGCAGTAATGCCTATTCTTCCCCAGTTAAAACTTCAAATTTTTTTTGGAAAGATTAACACATGTTGAATAATAGGTTGGTTGGCTGCAGTACTCATCTTTGTCCCTATGATTAACACATGTTGAATAATGCAGTCTCTTGGTTTCCTTTACCAGACATGCATGGTTATCATATTGCTGTAATGAAAATTTTGGTGATTTGAAGATTCTGATCTTGTTTTCTTAATCAGAGCTCATCTGATACATCTTTAGCTATGGCTGCACTGGCTTCATCTTGGGCTATCTGCCTAATATCTTCTTTCAAGTGGCAAGGTTCAACATCACCGTAAGTTCATTATTACCAAAATTTCTATCATCAGCTTTCTGTTTTCTTCAACCCAGTTTTACTGAATATTTGTCCATCATATATGTGACCACACTTGCTACTATTTAGGAGCTCTTAATCAGGATACATAGGTTGCAACTAGTGTGGATTGGGCTAGAGCTGGGGTATTGAAAACCCAACAAGCTTGAAATCACCTATGCCTGAGCTGGCTGGTCCTGAGTGAGCTAAATATTAGACATTCATTGTGGTGATAAAAAAGGAAGTATTGACCTTGGATTTGGTATAGTAGTCTACACTCTACAGAGGTTATCTCTCATAGTATAGGAATACTCATTTACATGTGTAATGTTACACCCAGTAACGTAAAAGTGTATGTAAACCAGAGACTCAAGCCATGCAGGGCTTAGCCCAGTGCCTCACCCCTAAGCCAGTCTATAGAGCATCAAGGTGCAGAGATCAGCCCTAGGCAGTCCCATGGGCTGGAAATCCCAACCCATCAGTTAAGTTGGGCAAGCTTGGGTTTTGAGCATAGCTGTGGGATGTTTCCCAGAGGTTGACTTGATTATGTGATACAGGCTGTCCAGTCTATCAATACAATCTTCCCAAATTTAAAAATATTTGGAGGATATGTAAGAGAAACTTGACAGTGATTGGTCAAATTTCCCATTAATGGTTGAGGTGTCGGGAAGTAAAAGAATTGAAGAAGTAACAAAAAAATTGAATGAAGCAGAACATAAAAAGTACAGCAATAAAATTGCCGCAAGTACCAGAGCATTCTAAGAGGGAACCAAGCTTTGAGAGATATCCAGTACCATAGATATACAAAACTCAAAACCTGACTCAGTCACAGTTCACAAGGGGCTGCGGAGTCAAATTTTTTAGGTGGCTCCAAAGGGATTCATGAAGCACTTAACTGTAATCATGTAGCCTCTTGTATGTCACATACCATGATGTAATTAAACAATCTTATGCAGGCGACCAAAAAATAGGTACCTTTGTTCATCTCATTCACTTCACTGCCTTCATAGTTTTATAATATTCCCAAAACGAGAGTGTAGCATTATTTCTTTATGCAGGAAGCACTTATATCCTGGGAATAACAGCTTGTGGTCAAGAAGTGCTGAACACACATCATTTGCTTTGTCTAACTGCTTGATTAAAGGTAAACTTTTCTAGTTCCTGTAGATGTGGTTCTATCTCGTATGATTTTCCCACACGTATTTTAGAGCTTACAAGGCTTTAAGGTGGACTTAAATATAAGTGTAACTACATTGAATGGACAACCAGATGGAGCATTTTTTTTAGAGGATTGTCATGTATATATATATATACCATAGGAATTCATGGATGGTACTAAAATACATGAAAATGCTTGAGCAACTCATGGTCAGAAAGTGAAGAAGAAATAGAAAAGTGGGGAAAACTGAGAAGAATCACATTTGCTGGGGAACAGAGAGAAGAAATCTCATAAGAAGAGAGGGTGGTGGAAGAAGACACACAAGCTCAGGTTTCAATTTAGTCTGTCATCATCAATACATTGATTATAACAAATGAAATAAAATAAACAAACTTTGATGGACTGTTAGCAATTTAAAATAGATTAGAACCACTCTATGCATCTTATCCAAATACAAATCTGCTTACTTTTAAATATCCTGTGAAAATAAATAATAAAATCCCAATTCCCAAACATCTACTAGATTAAAATCCATATTCGGATATGGTTGTCAATCCAATTGGTATCTTCTTCTGATTCTGGAAGTCATTCTACTTCTTAGTTATTGTAACTGGAACTAGTATCAGTATAGGTTCATCGCACTTGGCATCCCCAAATAGTCTGTTCTTACTACCTTCTATTGTCCTTGTTCCTGCAATGAGGACTCGCATCCTTATTGTTCTTATATAGTAATATAGGTTGACTTTATGTGTTGCAGGTCTGGTTATATCACCCTCTGTTAAGGAACCATCACACAAACAGGAGCAGGACTACTATTCAACCTTCCACAAGGTGCCAAATCGTAAGTGTTACTCAAAAGTTGAGTATGAAGATTTTACCAGTGGATCTACTAGAGATGCCCTTACAGAGTTGGCATCTTCACAAGACTTCGCGAATTGGATCATTGAAAATGCTAGCCGAATACAACTTCTTCCAGCTGACAGCCCAGATTACAGCACGGAGAGTGAGTCGGAGGCTTCAGAAGAGGCTGTCGCAGAAGGTGGTGGTGGGCTTAACCTTTTCAAGTGGTACTAACCTGTGGGTAACTATGTCGTACATAAATCAGTGACAACCGATGAACAATGATAACATGATTGTAGATCATCCAAAAGGAAAGGCGAATTTGACCATCTTCATTGTTTTTTTTTTTTTTTTTTTGGTAGAGACCATCTTTATTGTTTTAGAATAGAATATGGCATTTTTAATCTAGAAATGACGATGTCATAGTGAAAGGGAAGGACCGGAGAGGAGAAAAGCAAAGAAACTCCATAGAGAAAGATGAGGAACAACGTGCATGGAAATGGGCAACCCAATATTGAAATTAAGGTTTTCTTTCTTTATGCTCAAAACATAGATCATGGGTTGATGCTTTTTGTGACCACAGCCCTTCTTGTGCTATATGTAATAGTTCCTATTTTCTATTATAAAGCTTCCAATTTCTAAAGAAACAAATATATCTAATTTAATTGAAGCAGGTGCCTCTTCAAAAATAGGAGATGCCCACAAAAGGTGGCTTCTAGGAGTTGTTGATCATAAAGGTGTTGCTCACAACCTTTTCATTAAGAGGTATTGTCCATGATCAATTGATCAACCCTCGTGTAATGGTGGAATTAATTTTATTATAAATATAAATATAAACATACAGTGGGATCTCGTCCTTCATCCTACAAAGATGCAAACTCCTGATAGACATTGATGTTTTTGTTAACTGAACCAACCTCTTATATTACTGTAATTTTTCAAATTACTATAAGGTACCTAATTTCTTCCATTCTTTCACCTATTCGTATCGGTATCGGTATCGGTGCGTTATTACTTAAGACTACCTTTCCGTCTCACCACTTTCTAGTATCTACACCAACGGGAAATCGGGAATGAGGTTTCCAGAAAATAAAAATGTCTCTGTTAGACATTCCTTTTTAAATACAGGAAGCTGGCACACTGAACACTATTAATACTACGTGAACTACCCCGTATAACATTTCCTCTATTTGAGACTTTTCGTTCGTATTTAAAATCCAGCAGTTTTTCGTGTTTTCGTTCCGTTCTCGTTTGCACTGGGGATATCAGGTATGAGAGCGGAACTCTTTTCCATAAACGAAACTTTGAATTTTAAACGCAGAGACGACAGAGAAGGATCAGAAGTTTAAATCCTTTCACTTGCATGGGAAATTGATTCGATCTCTTATCTCAGCTGTGCAATTTCCTCTCGGTTGGTTCGGTTTTCGTTTATACTCTTTCCTAATTTACCAAGGCAGTGATCGTAATCCACCAGTCGATTGAAGCTTCGACAAATTAATTTTGTGCATATATAAATTCGTCGGTCTGGTTTGTCGACTTAGGGTTTCTCTTTGAGATGCGTCGGTATATTCCATGAAATTAACGGTTATACTCTTCAAAGATGTTGGAGGGTGCGACTGTGGATAATATCGTCTCGATATCTCCTACCAGTTCTCGGTCTGTGACCGAGACCGTTAATGGCTCCCACAAGTTTGTGATCCAAGGTTATTCCCTCGCGAAAGGGATGGGAATCGGCAAGCACATTGCGAGCGATAATTTCAGCGTCGGAGGATATCAATGGGCGATATATTTTTATCCCGATGGGAAAAACCCCGAGGATAATTCGACCTATGTGTCTGTTTTCATTGCACTGGCGAGTGAGGGGACGGACGTCCGAGCACTCTTCGAGCTTACGCTTGTTGATCAAAGCGGAAAGGGAAAACATAAGGTGCATAGTCATTTTGATCGGTCTTTGGAGAGCGGGCCATATACCTTGAAGTACCGAGGGAGTATGTGGTGAGCTTCATCACTCATCCATTTACCCTATCCCATGTTGGAAACTGAATTTCAGAAAGTTTAGGTCTTTGGTCATTTGTGTTGATTTTGTTATTGATTTTTATTTTTTATTTTTATTGGCTGCTTCGTGTATGATCTTTTTAGTTACTTCTTATATGGTCTAAGATTAAGGTTGTTCAGGGGTTTTTCGCTGCTTCACTTTCTGGTGTGGGGCTTTCATTTTTCTTTTAGAACATAGTTTCTCTTTCTACTTCTCCTTCGTACTGATCCTAGAAAATGTATCTATATCCTGGTTTGTATGTCAGGCTCTTCTTAATAGAGGCCATTGTGGATTTCCTTTTTCCTATGATATTTGCAGTTCTTTTCACAATTGAGTTTTCATGAAGTCTTGAATTGTCATAATATGGGATCATATCCTTTTTAGGATTTGTTGTCTTTGGAGAAAATTGTACATACTTTGTTAAGTTATTTTCTTTTTATATACACATTCTCTCGCTGAAGTATTGGAATGTAGTGGTCATTTACTAATTAGATGTGCAAACTATTGTTATTACTTTAGGACAGGGTTAAAAACTTGGGGCAAAGCTTTGCTGGTTTGTTGAGAAACAGAAAATTGACTACTACTGTGCATCGCGTGAAGGAAAAACTCCATATATATGACCATGAAAAGAAGAGTGAGAATGTGTTTCTTGGGAATTCTTTCCCAATGTGAGTCTGTTCAGTGATTTCCCTTACATTGGCTTTTGCCCTTCATATTTTGTTTCTTACCATTCTTTATGCATTTCGGTAAAATCTTTGACTGATAATAATAACAATGCTACTTCTAAATACTAGAAGTAATAATTATTATTACAGCCTCTGCCAGTATCATTATTATATTTATAACTGTTGTTTTCTTCTGAAATTCTTATAGAATGTTTGCTTGGTATAGAAGAATAGATCCAACATGGTTTTCCTTTGAATTTGTCTGTTTTTCATTTTAACTTATTTTCCCATTTTTCTCCTTCTAAAGAAATGTCTTGACTTCGTATTTTCGATTACTAGAAGGTTAATCTGTTTGTATTTGTCTCCTAGGGGTTACAAGCGCTTCTTCAGAAGAGCTATGCTTGAAACATCAGATTTCCTCAAGGATGACTGTTTGAAAATTAATTGCACTGTTGGTGTTGTAGTTTCAGCAATAGATTGTTCAAGTTTACATCCAATACATGTCCCTGATTCTGATATTGGAGAACATTTTGGTATGCTGCTGGAGAATGAGGAAGGTTCAGATGTTATTTTTGATGTCTCTGGGGAGAAATTTCATGCTCATAAATTGGTTTTGGCTGCGAGATCCCCTATATTCCGAGCACAATTTTATGATGAGTTAAAGGAAGACAAGCATGAAATTTTCATTACAGATATTGAACCTAAGGTCTTTAAGGTGATTAATTCTCTCATCCTATGCTTGTGGTTCTATTACAAATAGTCTGGCTTACTTTGGCCGGATGCCTATATCCTTATTGTTTTGTTCCTTTTGTGTGAACTTATCCTTCCTATGTATTGGCAGGCTATGCTACATTTTATCTACATGGATACTCTAATAGAAGATGATGAGTTGGTCCCATCAAGTTCATCTTCTGTATCTGAAACACTAGCTGCAAAGTTGTTAGCTGCGGCTGCCAAGTATGATTTGATAAGGCTGAGAGTAATATGCGAGTCGTATTTGTGTAAGGATATCTCTGTGAACTCTGTTGCCAATACTCTTGCTTTGGCTGACTCTTGTCATGCCATGGACCTAAAAGCTGTGTGTCTGAAATTTGCTGCTGAAAATCTTGGAGGTATGCTTTTAATCCGCCATTTAGAAATTCTTCTTTTGTCTTGCAATCGCATTTTCACTTTTAACTCTGTAGAGGAACTAGCCTGTCTATTTATTTGTCTCACATGTGCATGCGGTTGTGTCCCATATGATTTTTAAGCTACATTGCGAAACCCTTGCTTTTGCCCATTAGAGACTGCTCTTATTAAATTTATATTTACAATTTCTTACTAATTTAACAAATTTTATTTTTAAGAGGATTAAAACTCTGATGTTGGATTAAGGGTATGCATGGCATGTTGGTCTAGTTCTCACTTACTGAACACTTGGTCAGGGGTTCAATTTCTAGAAACAGTTTCTCTAAGGAACAGGGATAAGGCAGTGTACAGCTGACCCTCCCTGCAACCTGCTAAATGCACTCACTGGGAACGACCCTTTTTTCCCCCAAAGAAAAAACTGTGATGTTGGATAGTTTTAAGGTTAATCCATGTGGGTTATTTTGGGCCAAATAAACAGATGTTGCCTCATCAACCATAGATACCCTCACGAACTTGACAATTATCACACTCTTTATATTTTGGGTTGAGACGTTGAGTGCAATATATAGAGTGGGTTTTGATATAATTTGAATAGAAATGGAATGCCTTTGAGAAAAAGGCAAAGCTCAAATAGGATTTTAAATTTAGATGAGCTAAAGAAAATTCTAAAATACATGCTAGACTTTGATTAAGTAGAGTATTAGTTTTTGGTGGATGGCAAAAATTAAATAAATGGAATTCATTTCCTTTCTTTTAATAAGGATAAAAGAAATACCATAATCTGTTTACAATCTGAAATAACTCACTTGGAATCTGAGGTAAGTTTTGTATCTAAGGCGAATTTAATTTTTAAAATAAATGAGAGATTGAAAATATTGTTCCACTGCGACCAGGCCATGCAATTATACCCTATTGTCATCCAGTTACACTTTTCACCAAGGCACCAAGGTCCGAACTTATATATGTAGAATTTCGATGTCCGAAGTAAAAGAAGCTTTAAGGAGGATGAAACTCGGCAAGACACAAGGTCCTGATGAAATCCCAATTGAAGTATGGAAGAACTTAGGAACCCATGGACTAGTTTGGTTGACTAAGTTGTTTAATAAGATTATGAGCACAGGGAAAATGCCAGATGATTGGAGGAGAAGTGTTGTGGTTCCAATTTACAAAAATAAAGGAGATATTCAAAGTTGTAATAACTATAGGGGCATTAAATTGATGAGCCATACGATGAAATTATGGGAGAGAATAATTGAAACCCGTTTGAGACACTTAACTACAGTTACGGAGAACCAATTTGGGTTTATGCCAGGAAGATCTACAACGGAGGCTATTTACTTAATTAGGAGACTTATGGAAAGGTATAGAGAATGTAGGAAAGATCTTCATATGGTATTTATTGACCTAGAAAAAGCTTATGATAGAGTCCCTAGAGCGTTAATTTGGCAAGTACTAGAGAAAAGAAGTGTTGCATGTAAATATATAGATATAGTTAAGGATATGTATGATGGTTCGGTGACTAGTGTTAGAACAGTGGGGGGACAAAGTAATGAATTCCCGATATCAGTTGGGCTACATCAAGGGTCAACTTTAAGCCCATATCTATTTGCACTGGTAATGGATGAATTAACCAAAGACATTCAATATGAGGTCCCCTGGTGTATGCTTTTTGCGGATGATATTGTGTTGATTGATGAGACCCAAGTGGGGATTAATACCAAATTAGAATCATGAAGATTAGCTTTGGAATCAAAAGGCTTTAAACTTAGTAGATCGAAGACAGAATATTTAGTTTGTAACTTTAGTCATGATCGGCTAGATGATGAGGTGGTGATACTTGACGATAAAGAGATTTCTCAGAGTGATTGTTTTAGGTACCTAGGTTCAATCATAAGTAAAAGAGGTGATTTGGAAGATGAGGTTTCCCAAAGAATTAAAATAGGGTGGATGAAGTGGAGAGGTGCGTCCGGGGTCTTATGTGATCGGCGTATTCCATTAAAGCTTAAAGGAAAATTTTATAGGACCGTTGTTCGATCAGCTATGATGTACGGAGCAGAATGTTGGGCTGTTAAAAAGAATCATATAGATAAACTTAGTGTAGCAGAAATGAGGATGCTAAGATGGATGAGTGGCAAAACTAGGATGGATAAGATAAGAAACGATCATATTAGAGTTGGGCTGGGAGTTGCTCCCATAAGTGATAAGCTTAGAGAAAGTCGTTTGAGGTGGCACGGCCACGTTCAACGGAGACCTATAAATGCTCCTGTTCGGAGAAGTGATATAATCCATATTGAAGGAACTAGAAGAGCTAGGGGTAGACCTAAGATAACCTTAGGAGAAGTGGTGAGAAAGGATATGTATAGCTTAGGCCTTGTATCTAGCATGGCCTCGAACAGAACTGATTGGAGGGCAAGAATCCATGTAGCCGACCCCATTTAGTTGGGACAAGGCTTATTGTTGTTGTTGTTGTTGTTGTCATCCAGTTACAGTGGACATGAAACTTGAAATCCCCATCTCCCTTGCACTCTACTTTGCCACGGTAGGGGGATTATAAAATGCCACCATCTTGCCCTTCATGACAATATTACAGCTGCTGCACCAAGTTTATTTGCTTACTGCTGGCAGATGACTCACATGGCCTACTGAAATCCCAAGATCTCCTTGATGCTGCCTCTCAACTGGTGAGTCTTAAAAAGGCAGCACACTTCCAAGATCTTTGATGAAATCAGTTCAAAACTAGATTTTTGAACTAGGTTGTAAAGGGAAATTCTGGGTATTTCAGATTCTTGGATTTAAATGAAACTGAAGGGATATGTATGCAGGTCCTAAGGATGATATGGTGTGAAATGTGGCTAATATATTAATTAGGAGTTTGAATCCTAGGAGGACTCCTATGGTGATGCAACATCGAACTGTTTAAACTGGTTCCGATCTAACCCAGAAGAACCGGTTCATGGGATTTGATCCAACAGGAGTTGGATTTAGATAATTATTTTATTTCACTTTTAGTCTTAATCTTCTATTTGTTTTGGTATTCCTAGATGTGGTTTTAGACTTTGTTTTGGATTTTGTTCTCAACTAGGATTTGCATTTTATTTTCTTTAAATAGCTTTGTATTAGGGGACAAATTTTGAATTGAATAGATTGAAGTTTTTTTTTTTGAGATTTCCTTTCCGTGCCCTACTTTCCTTTTCTTCCCCTCTCTATTCTTCTAATTCTCCCTCTTTTGCAGGCCTCTTGATGTAGAACTGAAGACGTATACTAGAAAGAAAATCCCAATGGTCATGTCCATTAACGGCCTAAGGATATAACCCAAATCAGCCCATGGCTTTCATGGGCTAAGGCTGTTTTAGTGGGTCAAAGTCAGCCGACATATTATGATCCCATGGACTAGACCCAAGCCCAAGTTTAATTATTGAGAAAGTCAACAAAAGGAGTTGTACTTTGAAAATAAAAAACTCATTGTCAAAGGAGTTTTCCTTTGTCAAGAGTTAGGTAGTAGTTGAGTCATTATTAGGTGGGTGTTAGCTTGTGGTTAGATGGTGTGTATTTTATGTTTGTCTTATAGAATTACTATATAAAGAGACTAATGTAAGAGGGTGGAAGTCCCTTATGATTTGAAATTAAAGTTGTTTTGTTAGCCTTTCTTCTATATGGAGATTTGTTGTGTTTGATCAAGGTAGGTTGGTGGTCGATCCAATCGATCCACCTTGCAGTTTGAAGCTCGGTGTTGCTTTCTTGCTATTATTATTTTGTCAATTCCCCCATATTATCTCTTTTCTTCTTCTATTAACTAGCCTACTTTTGTGACCATTTTATGTGTCAGTTACCATTCAGATCTGCCATCTACTCAACATCAGATCTCAGGGGATCTTTCTTATATAACAGTAACCTACACTTCAGCCTAACTCAAATCTGGTTCCTAGTTTTGCCCCTACTTCAGCCTTACTGTTATGTTATTTTCCTTTTAATGTCACTCTGGTTTTCAACCTTATTTTACATCTGAATCCTGTGCCAAATCTGAAATTTATTACCTATGAAAGATCCTGATTGGCTACTGTTTTGATCACTCAAATACGATACTACATTACCTCCATTGCAACACTATCTCAGGGCCTGCATGACTTTGGTGTCAGCCAAAACCACTTTCTTCTTCCTCTATTCCTTCTCCTTCTTTATTGTTTTAGCAGTGTAATGCTGCAGTTCAAAAAATAAAATAAAATAACAGATCATTGTTTCGGCAGCATCCAGAATCCATCTTGATTCCACCATAGGCCCAGGGGGAAAAAGCAGAGTAATGAGAGACAGTGAATAACCAGAAAGGCCAACCCAGGAAAGCCAAACCTGGGCAGGGGTATTTTTGTGATTTGGGTCCCCTACTCAAACCCAATTTGACCTAGTTTAATTCAGAGTCCTGTTAGGAGTTTAGATCTACTTTTATTTTTGAATTGAATTTGAGTCCTTGGTTTTTAGGGTATTAAAGAGTCCTAGTCTAGCTAGGAGTCATAATTAGAAAGAGGTTTCTCTATTAGTAGCCCAAATTCTATTGGCACACTAGTTCTACTTTTGTTTTGGTCAAGTTATTGAAGAGTCCCTCTCAAGATAGAATTTCCAATTAGAGAGGGATTCCCTTTACTGTATGTGAATTTCTACAAGGAGTAAGTCCTGCTCTTGTTTTGTAATTTGTATCATCCTAGGATCAGATATGTGGGAGTCCTAGGTAAAGTGGAAGTCCCACTTTGTGTTTCTAAGTTGGAATCCCATCTTAAAAGGGATGCTTCTTTAATTAGAACTTTGCACTTTTATTTAGCTAAGAGTCCTTGTTTGTTTGCTTTCTAATTTGATCTAAGTAGAAGTCCTAGTTTGATTTACTTTCTAATGTTGACTCCTATTATGAATCCTTCATGTAATGCTATAAATATAGCCCATTTCTTGTAAAGAAATCAGTCTTGATGATTAATAAAATTTGATTAAAGGACATATTATCAATTGGAGTGTGGGCTGTCAATGGAGGAAGCCTGGGGCAGCCTAGTTGTGGCTTCTTGTTCATGCGAATTGTTTTCTTTAAGCTCTACGTCAAGTAAACAAAGCACCCCTGCCCTTCCTCCTCTTTCTCCATTGCAGCCCTTTTCCCCCCTCCTTAATTTGCGGCAGACATAGTCTTCTCCAAGACCCAATTCCTTTAGGGAATCATCACCCTCCCCTTCCCTAATACCTCAAACACTAGAAGCGACCCTATTCATCCCCCAAAACCCTAAAACCATAAGCAGAACTCCCTTATCTCCCTTTGACCCAAAAAAGGAAAAACTCCCTTATCACTCTCTTTTCTACCTTTCTTGAATTTTCGAACTTTTATAGGGACCCAAATTTCAAGGTCAGATCTACAGCAATCTAATCATTAGATCTGTCCCAAACTTTAGGATCATCAATTGGAGTGTGGGCTGTCAATGGAGGAAGCCTGGGGCAACCTAAGTTGTGGCCTCTTGTTAATGTGAATTGTCTTCTTCAAGCTCTATGTTAAGTAAACAAAGCACCCCTGCCCTTCCTCCTCTTTTTCCCATTGCAGCCCTCTTCCCCCCTCCCTAATTTGCGGCAGACATAGTCTTCTGCAAGACCCAATTCCTTTAGGGAATCATCACCCTCCCCTTCCCTAATACCTCGAACACTAGAAGCAGCCCTATTCACCCCCCGAAACCCTAAAATCTTAAGCAAAACTCCCTTATCACTCTCTTTTCTACCTTTCTTGAATTTTTTGAACTTTTATAGGGACCCGAATTTCAAGGTCAGATCTACGGCAATCTAACCTTTAGACCTATCCCAAACTTTAGGATCATCAATTGGAGTGTGGGATGTCAATGGAGGAAGCCTGGGGCATCCTAGTTGTGGCCTCTTTGTTCATGCGAATTGTCTTCTTCAAGCTCTACATCAAGTAAACAAAGCACCCCTGCCCTTCCTCCTCCTCTTTCTCCATTGCAGCCCTCTTCCTCCCTCCCTAATTTGCGGCAGACATAGTCTTCTCCAAGACCCAATTCCTTTAGGGAATCATCACCCTCCCCCTTCCCTAATACCTCGAACACTAGAAGCAGCCCTATTCACCCCCCCAAACCCTAAAACCATAAGCAAAACTCCCTCATCTCCCTTTGACCCAAAAAAGGAAAAACTCCCTTATCACTCTCTTTTCTACCTTTCTTGAATTTTCGAACTTTTATAGGGACCCAAATTTCAAGGTCAGATCTACAGCAATCTAATCATTAGATCTGTCCCAAACTTTAGGAACATCACCCCCTAACGTTGATGACCTTCACTCCCAATTTCAGCCCAATTTGACCAGCCAACCCCTAGTCTAAACCCTAATTACCTTGCTGTGCTAAATTCCCAAAATCCTAAAAATCCTAGCCTTCTTTTACTTACATCGTTCAAACCCATCACCCATCACCCATCACCCAAATCCTATTTTCTTTTAGAATCATCATCCCCAACACCTCCTTTTACTTTTGACCTCAACCCTAGCCGAGCTACCCTTAGGACCCTAACTTTCTAAAACCTAGACTTGGAATTCAATTTTTTGAATTTTAGATTACAGCAAGGGTTTAGATATGAATTTCATAACCCTAGCTCCGAAACCCTAACCAAATCCTTGCCTGCCCTTTCCTAAAACCTAAGTACAGCAAAACAGCCCTTATACCATAACTGCAGGGTTCAGAAAGCCCTATTGTACTTGTGGTTCACTTGAATTGATCTTGAAGAATGGCCCTCTATTTGAGGGTTACATCACAAAGTCCAGAAAAGAAGAAAGCAGAAGACTAGTGAGGAAGGAAAAGAAAAAAAGCGGAGAAGAAGCAGAAAAAATAAAAATAGAAGCGAGGGACGAGATCCTGAAGAAACAAAAAAGATTAACAGAATAGCAAGAGAGGCAGTCCAGAAAAAAAGAATGGAGAAGACAAGATAAGCAGAATAAGAGGGGGAGGGGGAGAACAGTGGAGAAAAGATTGAGAGGCAAAATCAGAAGAGAAAAGAAAAAGAAGGATAGATCAGACGAAGAAAAGGTCTGAAGAAAACATACCTGGGATAAACAAGCTCTGTTGAAGTGAACATCTTCGTTTCATCAGTTGACAGTACCACAAGTAGAGGGGACTTTCCTCAGTTTGGGGATATTTCCATTGCTGTCTTTACTCTTTCAACCTGTAAAGTGACCAATTTGGCAAAGCGAGAGAACTTCTTAGCTTTAGCTCGGCTATCTCAATGCTTTTCTCACGTTCCACCAACTGATTGAAGCATGTCTGTCTTACCTGATTCCTTGATCTTGGATGTGTCGCTTGATGAAGGTTCGAAAAAGTATGCTGAAGTCAAGCTCTAAAATGGCTGCCATTTTCTTTTGTTAAAAGACTCAAAAGGAAATGTCTTTCCTTTCCCAAACTGTCCCTCCCTTTCATCTATTCCCTTTATTTACCTTTTCTGATCTATTTCCAATTTTGCCCCTTCTTTTTTGGGTTACTTCTTATTCTTCTATTTTCAGCTCTATATTATGAGTTTGCCCACCTTAACTCTTCTTCATTCATTCCCCAATACTTTAATTTGAATTCATCCAATGCATTGGCTTTATGATCCTTTGATTTGGTTTCTTGAATGAACACCAGTTTTCTCGAGGGCTGGTCTATTATGAACTGATATCTTGCATGACTCTGATGGTTTTATGCCCTAATACTTGCAGTGCCAGTATCTATTTCAATCCCTTTGATTAGTGAATGTGATTATTTCATTGTGATCACTTCGTTTCAGTTTATCAAAATACATTTGCTGGAACAGATTAGAATTGATGATTACTAATTTGATGTTTCTTCCTTGTCAGTGTGTTGTTAGAGCATGGTTCTAGCCAACTTTATTTTAAATAGGGTTTTTGGATGAAGTAGCGTTGTGTTTGTTTTACTAAGACCTTCCTGAGCTCACCTCAGCTTTCTCCAGTTACATCAGTCTCCTCTTTTCTCATGCCTTCTGCCTTCCCCTCTCTGTTCTTTTGTTTTGAGGTTGCATGGAGTGACAGATCATTCAATATCCTGTCAAGGTAAGTTCTCTTGGTTACTCGTAAAAAAGTTCCTTGTGAACTTTACTCTTTTTCTTCAATGTATGGGTGTTAATCCAGTAGTCTGTTATGGTTTTATAAAATTTCTGATTATTGGGACATAAATAAAGTCTGTAAGCTACTTTTACTTTAATGGGTGGGAGGATATTAGTCTTGTGAATTAAGATTCTATTAAGCTTCTGACACTTATAGCAAGTTATTTCCTTAAATAATTTAAATATATCAACCTTTTCTTAGGAGAACAGATTAGGAGTCAAGGTTAAATTATAACTTTTTCCATTATCATTTTAAAAAAATTTAAAGGCTTATGAATTATTAATGTTGATTGAAGTGTTAATTGTTTAGGGATTTACCTTTTTTTCTCCCTTTCTTTAAAGTTGTTTTTTGAAAATAAAATATTGGGTGGGTTTTCGGCGTGGGGTGAAATACAGTGAGTATTTTTCTTGGTTGTGAATAATATTTAGAGGAGAAAAATAAGGAGGTGGGCGAAGAGACATAAGGTTTGAGGTAAAAGGGGGTGGGTGGGTGGGGGGTGTAAGTTGAAGAGATGTATCTCTTGGGAGAACCCATTAAGGATAGGTGAGATGTTTTGTTGGTAGCGTGATTTAATGAATATTACACTGGGCTGGCTTGAAAGGGTTTGTTCAATGAGGAAAAGGTATGTTGTTTAGGATGAAGGGTATTTTGGTCCGGTAAATGATTTTCCATAACTGATTTGAGGTTTACTTATATGATAGTATGATGTAAGTAATCTACTCCACTTGAACCATAAGGCTTAAGTGATCAATTGACCATTCGCCAGATCTAAGTACCGTAGGCATGAAAATTACTTGCTCTGTTCTATTTTATGAAAAACAGAAAATACCTGCTAAATGTTGAATTATTTTCTGATTGCCTCAGCACGTACCTTGCAGCAGACATATGGTGGTCTGGTTTGCATGGATAATGATCTTGAATATCCCTTTAACATTTTGACTTTCATTTCTAAGCACATCGTGGCACCTCACTTTTTTGGAACAAACAGCTTTTGTGCCTACTTCAATTGGGCATTTATGAATTCAGCAATTAGAACCAAATCCGCTGGGATATTAAAAACAAAAACATATGCTTTATGTGGAGATAATGAGCATGGAACTGCATTCCCATAAGATTATGTCTGTAGTAATACTCTTAGAGGTTATTAACAACAGTCAACTCTTATTCTATGCTTAGGTTTTATCAGAAGACATCACAACTCCTTTATTTTGACTGTAGTAGCAGGATCCTTGTCGTGTTAGGTTTGTTTTATTCTGCAGTTTTGCCACCTACTCAGGGAAATCGGGTGACGGATCTTTTTATTTTGCCAAGTTGCATTGTGTTGATTGATACTTTATATGGTGTCATTTCCGTTTATTCTGATCAGCTTTTGATTCTAGAAGGCTCTGTACATAATGCTTCCATCCTATTCCTATGACAAGGTTGGAATTGATTTTGTCTAGAGTTCATAATTGACCCCAAAAAAGAAGTGGATGCCTGATCTGAGCCTAATCCAGTTGCTGGATTCATTTCGTAATTTTGGCATTCCATTTCTTTTGTGATTGTTGTTTGTTTGGTACTATCTATTTTAGGAATGGGTGGCTCTTAAGTTGGAGGTCTGAAGAATGGGCATGAAAATAAATTTTGACAGTCATGAACTAGTTACTGGCTACATTTTATGTTTATGAATTTTTTCATTCTTCAGGAACTCCCCCAAGTAATTGAATATTCGGGAACCAAGAATGGAGCCTGAGGTTTCAATTGATATTGTTTTCAATGTTTGTGAATAATTTCACTTCTTCATGCTCTAATTTGCGAAATCTGGATGCAGCGGTAATTCAATCAGATGGGTTTAAGAATCTCAAAGAAAATTGTCCAGCTTTGCAGTCTGAGCTCCTGAAGACAGTTGCAGGGTGCGAGGAGGAATGTAGCAGTGGCGGGAAGAGCCGCAGTGTGTGGGCCCAGCTCTCAGATGGAGGTGATACGGATGGCAGGAGGGTTAGGCAACGGACCTGATATTAGGTTGAGAACACAAAGTCTAGTTTTTGTAATGTAAAATGATGGAATCATTTTCCAAAAAATTTGGTGGTGGCGTGGGATGTCAAATGTGGGGGTTTTTATGTGTTTTTGGAAGAAAAGGGGGTAGGAGCACTTGAAAAAGAAAAGAATGAAAAATTTTACTTCCTCTGAGAATCCTTTGTCAAGTGTTTGTTCGGTTACAAGGTTGTGCTGTGATGCGGTAGGTTTTTGACAAATACTGATATTTAGGGATGAAAACTAGCGATTTTCTATTGCTTCCTTCGTTGAGGTAGCAAAGCTTGCTGCCGAGCCGGGGGGGGGGGGTTGTGCACGTCACTGGAGCTCCCTGCGAACCTGGTAGAGGAACCGAAGAAACTCTTTGTTAGCCGGATTGGCCAAGCTCTTTCTTTATAATCAAGCTTTGTTGTAAAGTTGGTAGCGGTCTATTTTCTTTCTGAATCTCTTTTACGCATTTCCTCGTTTCCAGGGTGTGTGAATTTACTGATATGGTTTCCAAAACCTTCGTCATGATGTGGGTTAGAAAATTTGAAAATTCATTGTTTTTTTTGTTTGTTGATAGAAATGGAAATGAGACGTTCATTGCTGTCAATACTGTTTTTGTGCGTCCCATTGATTCCCGCCCTGGCGTATGAATATGGTGTGGCTCGTCTTCCCTCGGGATGTGTATAACATTTTCTTTGTATATTTTTTTTTATTAATTTTCAAATATTAATTACATGCCTATCCTTGGCCCTAGTTGGATCTAGAATATTTTGTCCTTAATCCGCTCTCAGTGTCAAAATCTTGAGCCTAAATCCTATTCAGGCTTAGGGCAGGTTAAGGCTGTCAAGACCAAACTTGCACCCCTAGTTTTAACTACAACCTGTCTTAGATTATAAACAAAATAAAAAATTTAATGCATATTGAGAGCAGTTTGATACCATTTAGAGGTCGACATGACCCGATTTCCACGGTCATCAGAGTGGTGAGATTATATTATGCTTCATATATATTTGCCATATCTGATTCTGGTATTTGGATCAAGGACCACAACATATATGGTCAACATAGCATCAACAAGGGAGAGATTGTTTGTTTGACTAGTTCTCCCTACTAAATATTTACCCAGGTTAATTCTTGCAAATGTACTTGATCTCCTACTGAATCTGTGTGGTGTTGGCTTCTTTTTGTTCCGATTTAGATTTTCTTGACTTCTTTGTTGTTATTTTTTTCTTTCTTTCCAGAATCTATTTTTCAAATATGTGCATTGCACTAGTTTTTCAAATAATTACACTGCTTGTTTCTATTTGAGTATCCTCACTTTGTCAACAACAGTGAATCCTTGCTCCAATCGACCATGACTTAGTGCTCAATATTTATTCTTCTTTGTTACATTCTTCCACGATTCCTAGCTTCTGTGCATAAATTTCTATTGTATATTACTTGATTTGTGTAACTTGGTTGGTTGTCTTTTTGGCATTCGTGGTTTATGGATTGCTTGTTTAGGCTTTTAAGAAGGGGTTTATCTTGAAATTAATGAACTTTTTTACCTAATTCTTCTCTACAATCTGATTCATAGTTCACCAACCATCTAAAAGAGAAGACATATTTCCTGTTCTTCTTCTGATCTATATAATTTGATTACCAGAAACTCATTGCTAATAAGAGATAAGAAGAGAATTGAGTTCTAGAATGAGATTCTTCATTGGGTGGTTATTCAGTGTCTAATTGAGCTGAAATTTGGACCAAAGGTCGGTGAATATTTGTTCTTCAAATCCAACAATGAGATTGTGACTCTGAGATCGTTTTGATTTGTACACTTTGTGCCTCTATTTTTTGTGAGATCTATTGAAAACTTCTAAATTTAATCTATTATTGGAGATCATACAATGATATATGACAAGAATTATTGTTCATAATGAATGTTGATTGTTGTTGATGTTTTTTGGTAGTTTTAACTAGTGAACCTTGTACTCTCAATTTTGGTGATTAATGGGTTTTTGGTGGACTACGGTCCTGTAGTTTTTCCTTTTTACATTGGAGAGGTTTTCCACGTTAAAATTTCTTTGTGTTATGTGTTTGTGATTTTGTTGAAATGGATTTTTGTTGGACTATAGTCTTGTGGTTTTTCCTCTTCACATTGGAGGGGTTTTTCACGTTAAAATTTCTTTGTGTTATGTGTTTGTGATTTTGTTGAAATGGATTTTTGCTGGACTATAGTCCTGTGGTTTTTCCTCTTCACATTGGAGGGGTTTTTCACGTTAAAATTTCTGTGTTATGTGTTTGTGATTTTGTGAAAATGAATGTGTTTGTGATACAATGTGAACAAAAGATATTGCCCACATATTATTTGATAAATTGCCTTCAAGAATTCTTTCTGTTTGTTTTCTAACAGGTTTACTCATTAATAAGGGAAATAATTGATTTATTTCTACTGTTATTGTCAACATTGTTGTTGAGTTGTTCGTTTCTTCCCCATCACAATAATGCTTCTGAATTTTGCCAGCACATGATAATTCTGTGCTGTTCCAAATCTGTTTTACTTGTGTTTTTCTTTGTGACTGTACATCTGCTCCTAATACTTTTTCTCCTATTGACATGCATTATGTATAGATGGACCAATCTTTACAAAAAGTAATTGGTGAATTAAAATTCAAAACCGAACTTTTAACCGTTAAAAAAGCCGGATTGACTTTTGTGCCTAGAACCCAATTTGATAAAAAGGTGCGTTCTCTATTCACGCTTGTGGTTGAGGTTCTGGGGTCCTTATGGACTCAAAGTTTCTCCGGTGCAAGAGGTGGACACAGCTTTCCCATTACATTAGTTATGGCGCCTGCCAACAAAAAAAATGTCAAATATGGTGTGCCCTAGGGGACATGCAGCAAGCTTTCCGTGGTAGTCAATCGCATCAAACCTTAACCATGTCATGCTACGCCAAGGGTAGAGTCGCGATTAAATATTAGGAAGACCGAATAATAAGTTCAGATCACTTATTCATCTGGCAAGCACTAGCGCAGTTTTACCACTACTACAAGAAAAGGGTTCAACGACGGCACTTTGGGCAAGGATATAACAAAAATGCCGTTGTACATTAATATATAACGGCGTTATTGTAAAACGCAGTTGTATGTCAATTTTTAGTGGCATTTTTTTATAACTTCATCGTATATCAATTTGTTGCGACATTTTTCATAAAACGCCGTCTTTTAGTCCGTGTGTTGGTAAGTGGCGGTAATGCCGGCATTTTGATAAAACGCCGTCCTATAACTCAAAACGCAGGTGCAAATTACCCAAATTTCCTCCCTTTGAAATAACTCCACCCTTTTTTGTTACCAAAACAAAACCGCGCTATTTTCCTGTCATGTAACTAATAATTAAGGTTTGAATTATAATTCTATGTGTTTTATGTATAAATTGAATTCGAATGTTTTACTGTTAATCTGAAGTACTTTTTCAATACATCAATTTCAGCTTCGATATCCTAGCTCTGATTTCTATTTATTGCAGAGGTTTTCAGAGCGCTACTTTTTTTCTTTATTGTTCCCTCATCTACATGGGACTTTCAGAAATCCAAAAGATAAAAAACTATACATCCACCAAGCAGTCCATGAGCTCCAGCGAAGCCACAAGAGCATGCAGTATAAGGAAATCTGTTCCTCAACCCAAAATGCACATACTTGGGTGATTGAAATTTGTGAGGACACATTAATCCATCAAGTGAATAAGGCAGACTTGCAGAACTCTCAAAGAATATAAGCACAGTAACCATGGGAGTATACTTGCATATGCTCCTGCATTCAGATTCACTGAAAAAGAGTACATCCTGGCATTAGTATGCCATGAAATATCTTTAGCAAGAGGATGCCTACTGTATTAGGTATGTTAAAGGTTGTAGCTCCAGCTTCAATAACTTCACCCAGTATCTGGTAATGGAATTCCTTCTCAGACCTTATATCTGAGAGCTTAACACTTAACATAGTTGACTTCACCCAGCATCTGGTAAAGGAATTCCTTCTCAGACACCCTTGCTGGCCCTCCAAAGTAGTCTTAATTTCCTTTTGCTTTGTATAGGGGCTTCGGCAGTTCAGCTTCAATTCTTTGTGGTCTATTTGGGTTTCTTTCACAGATTGTATTATCATATGCAATGTGTTTTAATTTGGGGATTTCATGCTGATTGATTTCTTTCTTGACGTTACTTGAAACTAGCTAGGCAGCAATGTTGCCCACTAGAATTATCCTGAGGCTATGTAGGATTAATATGTTAAACTTTGAAATATTATTGTTCCGCTTGAACACTTTTGCAAGGCCTTCCCCACCCATCAAATTAGGCTTATACATCATATGCATTTTATCCTTTCTTATCTATCATAATTCTCCAGGTTAGCTAATCTGAAGATAACTCTTGTATTTATACACAATGTAGAATTACATCAACAATAACAGACCCACTTATATCTTGCCAGCTGGCATAATACTTAAAAATATGAAGTTAGCTGAGGATGTAAGCTGGATTCTTAATTCTGTTTATGTCTTGTAATCATCTCTAAGTGTTTCTGTTTTGAATTAGTCAATCTAACAAATCCTGGTCCATTTATGCAGGAAAGGACACTACTGGGTATGTTGGTGCTAATCTTGCTGCTTTATGTGCTGAAGCTGCCCTACAATGTATCAGAGAAAAGATGGATGTTATTGACTTGGGAGATGAACCCATTAATGCTGAGATACTAAACTCTATGTTTGTATAGCATGAGTTTCTTGGGTTTCTATTCGATACTTTTTTCTTTAGTCCTATCGATCCCCACATTTTGATAAATCTTAAAACCACCACCTGTATTTCTTTGATTGGATAGAAGGAAGAGACTGATTACAATGAGCTTTCTTTTATTAGATAAACCAATGGTTCTTGGTCCAGCATTAGAATGTGGCTTTTTGGGAACTAGTTTTTTTTATTTATTTAAAAAAACTTATCCTGATGTTTCATAAACGCCACCAAACGTCACATATGATGGCGTTTGTTCCCAATTTTTTATTTATTTATTTAAAAAAACTTATCGCAATGTTTCATAAACGCCACCAAATGTCACATATGATGGCGTTTATATAACAAACGCCGGTAAATAAAATGAACTCCTATGCCTACGGTTTCAAAACGCAGCAAAAAATCACTAATAACGGCGTTTCCAAAAAATGCCGGCAATAGAATGGCACTTTGCTTTCCAACAAGGGTGTTTAATAAATGCCACAAATATGATATATGGCGGCGTTTTGTATAAATGTCGGCTAGTTAGAACGCTGTAACGATGTTTAATAAACATTGCAAAATTCGTTGTCATAAGTCACCATCACTGGCTTTTTTTTCTGGTGTTTTTGAAGTGTAGGGAAAGGTTTACGATGACATTTTTAGACTTATGGTGGTGTTTTCAAAACGCTGCTGTAGGCCCATTTTCTTGTAATGCACAAATATTGTGAGGCCGTGTAGGTCCACTGCAGAATTATTTTATCATATTCAAAAGTAAAGTCCACAATAAAAACATAGGTAAATTAATAAGAGGATTAAAATATAGATAAAACAATTATAGGGAATTATTAAAACTATAATACAATAAAGCATAGGGGCTAAAATTGTACAATTAAATTTGTTATCAATTAAAATTAAAAAAAATTCAAAGAAATAAGGTAGGAGAGAAATTGTAGGAGAAAAGATAGGCTTGAAGTCTATTGATTAAATATGGAAAAAACAAACAATTTTTATAACTTAAGTAGAAAAGATAGGTTTTCTAAAAAGAATAAGAGTTAAATTCTTTCAATTACTTCAATAATCTCATTTTTTTTAATAGGTCAATTACTTCAATAATTATTTTGATACAACCATACAAATATACAATGTTAAAAAAAGTAATTAATTCAATCAGTTCAATAATTAAATTTTCGGCCAAATTTAACATTTTTAAAATTTATTTTTTACAATAATTAAATTGAGAGAACGGGGGGGAGAGATTAATTGAGAAGGAGAGAGAGAATAGCAATTACTTAAATGATTCATTCAATACAATGTTAGAAAAATAACTACTTCAATAATTAAATTGAGGTGAAAAAACATTCAATTGGTTCATGCCTCGTTGGTTTTCTACCGTTTTCTCAACAAAATCGAGAGGGAGAGAGAATTATAAATTATGAGTACCGTCTAAATAGGATTTAACTTTTTGTTCCTTAAAAATAGAGGTTTAATGTTTACCGTCAGTTAATGATTAAAAATAGAGCAAATTGCATTGAACCCCAAAATGAAGGCCTTAAAGGCTAAAGCATTGATATCCCACTTTATATTTAAAAAACATAGACACTCTAAAATTTGATTTTCATTGGATATATTTGTTCAATTTATCACCGAAAACTAGGGGTGTTAATTTGTATCCTGAACTGTTAAAACCGAACTGCATCGGCCCATTATAACTCGAACTGAACCTTAATGGATTGTGTTTGAGTTGAGGGTGGCAGAGCCTGCACCAACCCGAACTCAAATTGCAACCCGTTATATTGTTTAACATTAAATATTGTTTAAATATCATCATATTACCACTACGTAGTTGGTATAGATTATCAGAAAAAATTGAGCATGAATTCAAAGATCAAATAGTCATTCTATTACTGGTAAGAGACAATTAGAAGGATTAAGTATAAATGTCCAATTGAATGTACGGAATTTGTTTAAATTAAGAAATATTTATCAAGTGATTACCAAAAAAACAAAAAAATAATAAAAAAGTTAAAAAACAAAAAAATTAAAAAATTAAAAAAAAAATTATCAAGTGAGAATGTTGATTAAGTATGATATATTTATTGAGAGGTATTTCTTTTGCATATCAACTAAATACCAACAAAAAAAAGAGATGGAATTCATACAAGGGGGAAAAAATCAACATCCTCACAAAATAAGAACCCAATTTCAAGACAAGCAATCATAACATAAGTTAGAATTTAAAAGGGTTTTTGGTTTGAAGATTGTTTTCAAGACTATCCGATGGAGCCTAAGGAATGAGCTTGCAGTTTTTATGTTATTACTTATTATTTGAGTTCTTGATTTCTATAAGGTGGGTGGGATTTTTACAACATTGAATGATATGAAAATTGATCAATAACAATTTTGTTTTTCTATAGAATTTTGGCTCTTGTTGTAAGATGCTCGACTATTTATTTTTTTTATTTTCCTTGCATACCATAAATTATTGGCCCAAAAAGTTAGTCAACCCGAGTATAGACCATTAGCCTAAATCGTTAATTAGCCCGAACCCAAACTGCTCGAAACCGAAACCGTTATTTTGCTAACGAGCAGTGTTTGGGCTGAGTGTTTTTGAGCTTGAAACCGTTAAGCTCAGTCCTAAACCGCCCCAAACCACACTATTGACATCCCTACTGAAAACAGTTAAATCAATGTTTATTTTCTTTCAATTCCAAAGATATCTTTATAATAAACGGTATCTTAATGGTTTTTAGTGATAAATTAGACAAATATATTTAATGAAAATCTAATTTTGAGGTATCTGAGTTTTTTTTGACATAAAGTGAGATGTCAGTGCTTTAAGACCTCCATTTTGGAGTATCAGTACAAATTGCTTTTAAAAATAACATCTATACCCATCATTTTTATTTTAAATTTTTTAATATTGGAGGATGAAAATCATGAAATAATGATATTTTACATATATAGTAATAAATAAATTAATATATATATATATATAAAGAATTATGGGGGTGGACCACTATGTGGCTCCGCCAGTTCCGTCGACCTTGGATTAAATTCCCTGGGACTCAACGGACACCGGTCAAAACCTAGAACCGTTACAAGGAAAGACAAGAGATAAGCAAGGTTATGAAGGAAGGAGGTTTTTTCCATTCTTTCAGCCATACTCCATTAGTGCTGTTCTTTCTGGAGCTTGGGAACTCTGAACGTACCACCTTACAGTTACATTGGACTTGGACCTACGTGTCAGAATTCATTAAATTAGATCTTAACCTATTGGAAGGAAACACAACAGACTTCCTCTTTGTACCATCAATGGATTTTTATTTGCGGCCAGCTCCTCCTGCCCGGCCAGACTCACCTCATCGACCTTTGAATGAACGGTAGAGTTTAAAACGAGGAGTTTGTTTTTTTTCTTTTTTCATGGCAGTTAAATTTTAGAATTTACAATATCAAGTCCCTCTTCACCCGAACCCTCTCTCTGTCTTCTCCACCGAGTTGGCAACAGAAAAAAAAGCCAAATTGAGAAAAAGAAAGTCATGAGAAAATCGAGATAAGCAAGACAAAAGATTAAATGGAAGGCTGAAGGAAGGAGGATTTATTTCCATTCTTTCAGCCATTACTCCATTAGTGCTAGTTTTCTTTCTGGAGCTTGGGAACTCTGAACGTACCACCTTACAGTTACATTGGACTTGGACCTACGTGTCAGAATTCATTAAATTAGATCTTACACGTACCCTATTGGAAGGAAACAAGAACAAGATTTACAAGTTACCCCTCTTTTTTAAGTCCCACCGTCACCCCCCCCGGGGGGGGGGGGCGCCCGCCCGCCCCCCCGCCCCCCCCCAAAAAAACCCCAAAAGTCATCAACTCCATCTACCCAAAAACAAAACAAAAGTACTATTTACTCGAGATCCTGAATCCAGACTCTCATTGATTGTTTTCTTCCAATAATGGTACGAAAATTCGTGCAGATTGTACAGTAAAATTTGACTTTAATGCAAATTGTACAGTAAAATTTGACTTTAGTGGAAATCATGGTCATCACTCATCAATGCTGTACCAATCTTTCTATTCTTTCTTATTTTGGGTAGATACCAATCTTTCTATTCTACTCGTGAAGCACTTGCAGTTGCAGGTTTGCTTCATATGTAAGCTTGTAGTTCAGTTCAGTAATTTGCACTATGACAGGAGAGCCTACTCCACTTGAATAGATGAACAGCAGGTGTAGTTGGTTCGGAGCTTGGTGGGCTGGTTGGTGTATTTTTGGTAATGGCGTCCTCATCTTCAAACGTTGAACCTTGTGATGGTAGTTTATGCACTTTGCTGGACATGTGGTTGGTTCGTGATCCTAAATTCCTAATCTTGCTGTGTTTTATAAATTACTTTCTAAGATTTCAATTGGGATTGCTAGCCTAGCCTGCAGGGAGAACTTGTCAGATGTGTGTATATATGAGTTGGTCAATTTCATTGGTCTTATCAGTCAATCCTGCAGTGGTCATTTTTTTTTAGATAGAATAATGTGTACGAACACCTATATTTTGTCTTGGTATAGCAATAGGAAACAAGGGATTAATGAGTAAAGTTCTATCATTCAATAGCAAACACTAGCATCCGGGTACAAGTATAGAAAGAAAGATCAAATTAACAGAATGCATAGCAGAAGATAACTAAAGAGGCGACATGAGAGTGAAAATCTCTTACCGATCTAGTGCTGTTATCCATGCATGATAGAGATAACCCATAGATAAGAAATAATGTTTACTGGAATATTAATGGAAGACAGAGATATATAGATATAGTGTTTGCACAAGAGAGAGAGAGAGAAGATGAGAATGCCGGCACAATAATTGAATAGAGGTTATTAACTGAGCTCCCAACTTGAATTGAGTAAAACATTGACATTACTTGTCGTCTCATCTTCCAGGTATGCCGCATGAGCAATGTTTCCTTCAATAATCTGTTGTTTGTTGGTTAGGAAAGGACCTCCATAAACAGTTGCTTCGTTGGCGACTTGAATCTCATCACTCGGAACTTGTAAGAAATCTGAATCTAGAAAATCAGAGACTCGAAGCTCGTCGAGAAAATCTGAAAATTCAGAAACCATTGGGATCGAATTCTCTACATCCCAAATACGTTCATGGTTATCAGAGTTTTTTTGAGTTCCTTCAGGTCTAGGGGGAAAAGCATTATTGCACTCTGGAGCTTTGGCCTGAATGAAATGAGGGTCGTTCTGTAACGTCACTGTGGGCACCTCCATTGAGGAAAGGCCTTCAACCTTTTTTATTTTAGACCTCGTAGATTTCTTCTTTGGGGTTTTACTTTTGCCCTGCAATTTTTTCATCAAGTGTGTGTTCCAGTAGTTCTTGATTTCATTATCTGTTCGTCCTGGTAATCTTCCAGCTATCAACGACCATCTACAGAACCCAAAAGGCATAAGGCTTCTGGATTTAGAAGGGTCTCGATTATATATATATAGCTCTCTCTACAGAGAAGAAAATTATAAAAGAGAAAATAGAAGTTGAGGTGGCCGACCTGTTACCAAGGAGCTTGTGAAGTCTGATTATGAGATCTTCTTCATCCTCTGAAATGTTTCCCCTCTTTATGTCATGCCTTAGATAGTTCAACCATCTGAGCCTGCAACTCCTCCCACATCGTCTCAACCCTGCAAATGCATACAATCAGCTCAGCTGGCTCGTAACCCAGATACAAAATTTTAATTAAGACCATTAAAATTTCTTGTAAATATACAGTGATGATGAAGATGGGATTCGGAGCTTAATTATTACCAGCTTTCTGAGGGAGCTGTCTCCATTTGCCTTCTCCATGAGTGTTAATGTAGCTCGTAAGTATTCTATCTTCTTGAGCAGCCCATGCTCCTCTCCTCAATCCCTCGCTCGCATCGCAGCATTTACATGCCCTTCGGCTCTTAGTTTCCGCACTGCCGCCACCCATCTCTCTCTCTCTCTCTCTCTCTCTCTCTTTTTTCTCCCTCTCGTGTTCGTACTCGTTGGGTTCTGAATGGATAACCCTAGGTAAGGGTGCAATTTACCCTACTTTATAGATAGACGACGATAAAATAGGGCGTTACCTCTCCGATCCCAAAATAGAAAGAAGTTACCTTCTCCCATGTTTTTTATTTATCATTCATGTAAGACGTTACCTTTCCATATCTAATCATTCCAACCACCTGCTGTTCTGTGGCCTTGGTAGCTTTTACAGGAAATTGCTTCAGCACTGTCCTGCAAGGGTGTGGATGAATTCTGCAGGTCGTCCACCGCTATAAATTTGGACCATTCATAGCTCAATGTTTTAAATGCATAACACAAAAGTTAAATCGGTTTTTACAAGCATTCAAACCCCTTGTTTCCAACCACTAGATTTCGTGTCCATGGTATATTGGTAACCTATACCCACCTGATACCATGAAATTGTTTCAATTATGGCATTGAACTGCTCAACAAGAAGAAATCTACTGTTGGAATGAAATCTTGGTTGAGATTTTTGACCGTTGAAAAACAAGTGGTCAAGATCAAAATCTCCACCAAAATGCGCTACCTGACGGTTGTGAATCTTGTTGAACAGTTCAGCGAACAGCAAGGTCCCTGAACCACAAGCAAAGCATCCAATGGTTGAATGTTCGAGCCCTACTCAAATGCAAAGGTTTTGAATTCCCTTTATAGAACAAGATTTTGTTCACTCTATAGCCAATTAGGATTTATATGGTGTATGTGGCTAGTTCTCACACGATTTATTTTAATATATTTCTATACAAATACATGACCCATGTTAATGCAATAATTCATTGATTGAAATTAAATATGATAAATATTTTTTTAACTCCTAAATTTTTTTAACCATTAAATCTCAGCTCAATTGGCAATGGCCAAAACTTACCAATGGGAAAGTGAATTTTCTACATATACTACCCTTGAATTTTCTACATATACTACCCTTTTTTTTTTGGTTTACCAAACCCGGTAAACCGGTGTTCAACCCACATCGCAACACCTGGCTGTGGTGGGTGAGTCTCAGTCCGGAGAATTTTTGCATCCACAAGGGTTCGATACCAGAACCTTGCTTAAGGGAAGCAAACTACTTACCACTTGGACCAACCCCCATTGGTTATTCTACCCTTTACATCTGGTGTTTATAATAGACATAAAAATGATATTTTGAAATTTTATCAAGTGCATTTTTGACAAGGAAGTGGACCATCTATTTTTCTCTAGATCAATGACACCTGTTTATAAGTCATATCAAAGGATTAAGATTAAATTAAAATAAAAAAGTATGTATTTTCTAATCTAATATCAACTTTTTTTAGCTAATGCAGGATTGGTAGAGTGGTAGAGATTTATATTTCTTAGTAGAAAGGTCATGGGTTTGATCCTTGCAAACAACGTCTCCCTCTTGAGATGTAATCAAGGTGTGCGCAAGTTGGCCCGGATGAACCTCAGCTTCTAACAAAAAAAACTCCTGAGGATGTAATTAAGGTGTGCGCAAGCTGGCTCGGAGGAACCTCGAACCTCAGCTTCAACAAAAAAAAACCCTGAGGATGTAATCAAGGTGCACGCAAGCTTACCCGGATGAACCCTCAACTTCCAACAAAAAAAATATTTTTAACCTTTTTTATGTGACTGATGTACATGTATCCTTCATCTACAAAGTCTATTTTATGGTCAGATATAAACCTGATAAAATTCTATAATACTTCTAGCAATAGTTCTAGCTATTTATAAAAATTTGCTTTTTATTTTTGTTTTATTTATTTATTTGGGTAAAAAGACCTATATATTCAAGCGTAAACCACACATGGCATCATAATTACAAATGTTGTGGGTTGTTTGATTTTTTATTTGGAAAAAACCCGTAACTACAATGGCTTTGTTGTTTTTTTTAATTAATATAATAAACTGACGTGCGTGTCAAACCCCCTTACATTTTATCAAAATACCAACAAAAAGATGACGATTGAGTGCAGAAGCTGGGATATAACCCAGCTATCCTCCAGCGGGAATCACTCTGCTGGCTCACTCCAACAAAAAGATGAACTCAATTCCATCGACTTCATATCAAATCGATATGTGCCGCCCACACCACAATACGTAAAACCATGTCCATTCATTTTCCTAAGAATACAAAAAAAAAACTTCTAAAGACTCCAAATAAGAGCAGAGGTGGCCACTGACTGTTAAGGCAATCTGTAGCAACAAATGATCATAATCTAAAGCTGAACCAACGATGACTTGTTGGTAGAAATATTTTTTTAATATTAGACTTATTGGTAAACATACATACATACATACATACAGAATAGACCCAAGGAAAGATGGGGAATATGCATTGAAATTTCTAGATTTCTAAGAATATTATTGAAAGTTTTAATCATAGAGTCAATTAAAGTTTGTTGTCCACATCAACCTGGACATGAATGATAGGGAAAGAAACTCTCATACACGAAGGATTCAGTGTATCTGGCAGCCACTCTGAAATTTGTGGATGAATCCGGTCACCTGCCTTATTTGTATCCAACTCTACCACTAAGATCGGTGGAGACACCCTATACATCTGAAAATCGTTACACAAATCGAGCTGGGCAAGCACACTAGTCCTATATAAACCCTAATATTTGTCAAAGGAAGGTACACATTCACTAATCATTCTTAGTATTCAGGCTCTGAGATTTTCACACACTTAGAGCGTTCTTTCAAATTACTTGGCATCCACTAACTTGTTCATCAGAGATGATCCCTCGACCATCGTTAATTTAGCACGTGGTTTTGCAGGTTTCTTCGAACAAGAAGTTCTACCATGAGATTAATGGAAGAGATACCCGTTTACTGGAATATTAATGGAAGACAAAGAGATAGGGTTAGAGTGGAAAACTATGACAAGGTTCATAGGTAGAGATAACATATAGAATAATATTACAAGGAATATATAAGAATAGTGTTTGCACGAGAGAGAGAGAACATGAGATTGCTGGCACAATAATTGAATAGAGGTTATTAACTGAGCTACCAACTTGAATTGAGTTAAACATTGACATTACTTGTCGTCCCATCTTCCAGGTAGCAGGCTGCATGAGCAATGCTTTCTTCAATCTGTTGTTTGTTGGTTAGGAAGAGACAACCAGAGCAGCGGCAACAAGATGATGAGTTTATATTCTTTCCATCATCTCCATAACCAGTTGCATCGTTGGCTACTTGAATCTCATCACTCTGAACTTGTAAGAAATCTGAATCTAGAAAATCAGAGACTTGAAGCTCGTTGAGAAAATCTGAAGATTCCGAAATCAATGGGATCGAATTCTCTACATCCCAAATACGTTCAAGGTTATCAGAGTTTACTTGAGTTCCTATATGTCTAGGGGGAAGCATTATAGCATGTTGGCCAAATTGTAGATATACAAAAGGGGAATAAAGAATTAACGAAAATTGGAAAGACATGTAATTAAACAAACCCTGACCCAATAGGAGAAGAATAAACGAAAACCGTCAAGGCAATAAGGAAAAAGGAAGAATCGTCAATGCATGTAAGACGCTTTCCTTAAAACAAATTCATCCCCTCCGGAATGTGTATTTGAGGATTTAATGGACTTCTGTCTCCCAGGATACAATAACAAATAATGGTATACTAGCACAAAGTAGACTGCTACGACGAACTTGAAATGTTCATTCTTTCTATCACCAGAATACAAAAAATGACAATACTTTCAAAATACTAATATGACTCTCAACAATAACTTTAACATGACTCTAGAACAAAGAGAGAATAGTTTCAAAACCTTCTACTCGTCAAGGGGATAACTTCAATAAAACATTAACAATACCCACAAACCATTATGAAGACTCTTAAGCAATCTTAGCACAACTCTCAAATTACAAGAAAGAAAAATTCCAAAAAGACTTATCTTCATCAGGGGGATCCCAATTTATAGTGGGGAGCTTTGGTAGGTACAATGAACGTACCATATTACCATCAATGTCTCATTAACAAGTTTGGAAAAAAGAAAATTTCTTGTCATTTACAACCAAACTAAGAAACAAAGAGTTTTGGTTCTTAATTAATCAAGTTTGGAAAAAGAAAAGCTTCAATCATTTAATAGCTTGGGAAATGAAAGCCCCATAACATTCTATTGATGAACCTTGCTTGGAAAATGTAAACCCTAAATGTTCATTAACATTTTATACATGAACCATCCTTGGGATTTGAAACACCTAAAAAACCATAACCATCTCATGCACTTAGTTCTACAAAATCTCCTCTTAATGAGCAATTTTCATTCATTAGAATGGAGAGTACATAAAACCTTACAGTTGTGTACAAAGATTAAAACCAAAGGTAGATCTCTTCAATGCAATCTCAACAACACCAAAATTCTGAATTATTGGGAAGAAACTGTGCTGACAACTTTAGATAATCTTATAATTAAGCATGGAGAAAGGAGATGATGGTTGCATGGGCCAAGTTCGGACTGGGTGGCTTGCCAATTAAATGATTCATATAGTACATGTTTGATTATATGACCAGGATAAAAATTAAAAAAAGGGCAACCGACACAAAGTGCACCTCTTGTATACGGATTTTTATTTGCAGCTGCTTCTAGTTGCCGACGGTCGTGATGACACCACATAATCAAATTAAAATCGAGGTTGAGAATCACATAGTGGAGATTTATTTGTAATACTTTTTCTTTTTATTTTTATATTTTAAGGATTTATTTGTAATACTATTAATGATTTTGTAAATTGGTAAATCTTAAATTCTTAAAATGTAAAAATAAAAATAGTATTTATAAATAAATCTCCATGCACTATAATTCTCAAACGTTCAATCTTATTTCAATTACATGGCATGATCACGACCCCCGACCGCGACCGTCGGCAACAGCTAGCTGCAGCTGCAAATAAAAATCCCTTGTATAAAGCATTCTCTTTTTGTTTTTTTTTTCTTTCTTTTTGGTAATAAATATACAGCACAGCATTCAATTTGAACTTAAAAGAAAATTTTTCAGAATCGAACTTCACCAAATCAAGGTTTCCTTCAATCTCACCATGCATTTTCTTATAATTTCAATGTTACAACGATCCAAAAGATTCGTGTTGTCAACCAAATACAAGGCAATAGAATCCCATGAGGAGACTTGAGTTGCTTCCGCTGTCCGATTCATTGGGAAACTAGGACCCACTAGAATTAATGATCTTGTACTCTTGACAAGACCCACCAATAAGCTGTGTAAATGTGCAATATGTGCAATTGTGAATGTCCTTCGCAATTATTACTCCTTAGTTCCCAGTTCCCACCTTTGATCCGATAAGAAACCTACAGGTCAAACGACGAATATCCATTTTTTATTATATTATTAACAACATTTCACGTGAACCATGTGGTTAATAATTTAAATATAATAAAAAAAAGAAATTTTGAAGGGGAAAACGAATTCCTGTAAGGTTTGAGGGCATTTGTTGTATCAATACTCATTTTCAATTTATGATATTTATATTATCATATTATACTATTATTATAAAAGTATGAATTCAAGAGACACGGCTACATGTTACTATTTATTAACATAAATATTTCACTTAGAGGTCATATCCCTACTATTGGTTTTGGTAAGAGAATTGGTAATCCTTGTTGGTTGCTCCATATCACTTTTATTCCAAATCCTTGTTTTGTTGCTTCTTCTATCTCAGCTTGTAATCCAAAAAGTGTTGCCTCTAAGATCTCCACCATACACATTCTTCCAAAATTAATTGACTATAGATGTCATTTCCATATACCCCTAAGCTCCAGCTTGCCATCCCTAACTGCTAGTTAAGTATCCCTATAACTTGGAAGGATTTGTTTGATAAGGAAAAAACACGTTTTAGAGAGAAGGTATTTTGATCCAATGAAAGATTAGTCATAACTAAATTTGAGGTTTTACTTTTATATAGTAGTATGATTTTTCAAAGTTTTTCAAAGTGTTTTTATAAAATAAAATATTATGGAGTTTTTTTGAGTGGGATGAAATACAGTGAGTTTGTTCTTTTTTTATTTATTTTTTTATAATAATATTTATAGGTGAGATATAAGTGAGGTAAGCGAAGAGAGGTAAGGTGGTTAGTTGAGAAAACTTGCTAAAGATAGGTGAAACATTTCATTGGTGGCGTGATTAAACAAATATTACACTACGGTGGCTTAAAAGGGTTTGTTCAATGAGAAAAAGGCATGTTACTTTGGAGGAAGAGTATTCTGGTCCAATGAAAGATTTGCTTGAGGTCTAACTTTTATGTAACAATATGATTATATGCCAATTTGTACTAATTACTTGTGCTCAGTCCCAAACCGGTGGTGAGAGCAAACTAGTCATCATCTGGCCCATGGTACCAAGAGTAACCTAGGAGGCTAATCCCTGGCTGGGTCCATTGAGAAGGTGTTCCAGTCATGATGGTGACCCCCCCCCCCGAAATGGTGTATTAATTGAATCAGACTTAACTACCTAACCATCTTGGTTAGCACGCTATCACTCTTATCTATACGAACAAACACTTGGTTGACCAACTCGGGTTCGACAACAGTTCACGCGAAGGGTCTGATTTGGTTGTGACATTGATCAATTCGACTTTTGCTATAACTATTTTCCCTGCCCATCCTTTACTGATGTTTAGTTGCTTATTTGGAATATTATTTATATCTTGTCTTTTTTTTAAATAAATCAAAATGAAATTTGGAGTTTTTGAACTTGTGGTTTTTTTTTTTTTGTTGAGAGTTTATATGCTTTTTGGGTGTTTTTGGTGAATTTATTATATTTTTTCCTGGTTAAATGGCAAATGTACTTCAGCCAGTCTATGAATGTTGCACATTGTGTAAACACATGCATGAAATATGATAAAGCTCTAAAATTGAGGATGAACGAGTTTAAAAGGGTTGCATCACATTTGGAGAAAGTAACATGCAATGATTCACCACTGAACCATCAGAGGTAAGACATGATTGTAAGTCTTATATGACATATAAAGTTTTCCTCTTTTTTTATTTTAGAGGGGGGGGGGGGGGAGGGATATTATTTTATTGGCTTTCTACGGTCTTTGGTTTCAATTATTGATGCCTTATTAGATGATCACAATGTTTCTACCAAAAAAATAACTAAATAAATAAATAAGATGAGACAGTATTAAGAAGCAACTTTAATAGGAAAAATGGTTAAATAATTTCATATGAGAGAACTTCAAATATTAGGGAGTATACATTCCATGCTGTTAAGTAACTATGAAAAATAAAAGAAATATATAACACATAAAAATACAATACATGTAAATGATTTAATAGAGAAATCAATCAAACCAAATTAGGATACTGATGAAATGGAAGAATGAAATGGCGTGGAAAGAATTCAAATGAAAGAAATAATGAATGTAAATAATTCAAATGAGAGGAGCAAATAATATGAAAATAATTTAAATTAAGGAAATGATGAAAAATCATTCTTACCATGCCTAATACTCCCTTTCAAGTTGGAGAGTGAATGTCAATAACTCCCAACTTGCCTCTATGACTGAGAAACAAATCTTTTCCAAAGGCCTTGGTGAAAATGTCAACAACTTGAGCAGCATTAATGGTGGAGGTGGGTTGAATAAGACCATGTCGAAGCTGATTGCGAACCACATGACAATCAATCTTGATGTGTTTGGTGCGCTCGTGAAGATTAGGTTTGGAGCAATATGTAAAGTAGCTTGATTGTTACAAAATAAAGGTATTGGTCAAGGGACTATAACACTAAGATCTTTGAGCAATGTAACTAACCACATGAGTTCATAAGTTGTGACGGCCATAGCATGATATTCAGCTTCAGCAGATGAGCAGGACACAGTAACTTGTTTTATAGATTTCCAAGATAAAGAGCTGGAACCAAGGAATACACAATATCTAGTGGTAGATCTCTGAGTCATAGAGCAACTTGCCCAATCTGAGTCATAGTAAGCACGAAAGATAACTAAAAGAATCCCTTGTCCTGGAGTGTCATGAAAGTAACGTAGTAAACGATTAGCAGCATCCAAATGAAGTTTATGAGGCTCACCATGAATTAATTAAGAACGTTCACATTGTGAACAATATATGGATGAGTAATTGTGAGATAAATAAGTCGGCTCAATAAACAACGGTATGATGTTAGATCAGGTAAAGGCTCACTATAAGAAGTAGTCAACTTAAGGTGTTGTTCCATTGTAAATTGAGTCACATTAGCACCTGTGAAACCAACACTAGTTAAGATGTCCAATATGTATTTTTGTTGGTTGATGAAAATACCATTCTTGGAACGTGGCACCTTAAAACCAAGGAAATATTTAACCAAACCAGAATCTTTAATTCGGAAACGTTGTTAAAGAAGTGATTTTAAATTAGAAATTACAGTTGTGTCAGATCCATCAATTAAAATGTCATCAACATAAACAAGTACAAAGATAAATGAAGAGAAAATAAGGGGGGGGGGGGGGGGGGGGGGGGGGGGGGGGGGGGGGGGGGGGGGGGGGGGGGGGGGGGGGGGGGGGGGGGGGGGGGGGGGGGGGGGGGGGGAGGGGGGGGGGGGGGGGGGGGGGGGGGGGGGGGGGGGGGGGGGGTGGGGGGGGGGGGGGGGGGGAAAAAAAAAAAGACAAAGAAACATATTTAAATAAAAAAACACAAAAGAGAGTAATCTGCCTTAGATTGTGTAATATCAAATATCAATAAAAGCACCGGAAAGTTTCGAAAACCAATTATTGGATATTTGCTTAAGCCCATATAATGATTTGTGCAAGTGACAAACTAATTTCTCCCTCTTTCGATGATAATCAGGTGGACGTGTTATATGTACTTCTTCATCAAGATCGTCATGGATAAAGACGTTGACGTCCAATTGATGCATGGACCAATTAGGTCAAACAACTTATAGACAACTAATAAATTCAATTTTAAATTCATTTATAAGACTGGTTGTTTTCATTGTCCGTATAAATTTTTTTTTTCTCCTGGGAGACAAACAGTGAGTCCCTTGAATGTTGGTTATTCCGGTTTGTCTTACTCGAATCCGATATGATACCTACAGGCTACAGGATGCAGGTCAAACTATGCACTAATTTCAGTTTTTGCTGTAACTGTTTTCATGGTCCGTATAAATCCTGTTTGAAACACTGAGTCTCTTGAATGTTGGTTATTCCGTGCTTCCTTTACCAAAAAAAGGAAGTCTTCAATCTTCCGTGCTTCCTGTTGCAATAAGTAGCATTTATAGAAATTTTTACTTTTTAGACCGTCCATGTGAATAAAGTATCAGAAGAAGAATTTCTAAATCCAGAATGGATTCTGCTGGATCCATGAAGTATGAACAATTCCTTTTATTCTTTCGAGAAATGGGCATGTGGAGAAAGACTGAAAGAGAAGGTGAATAGGTCATCAATGATCAATACAAAACAAAAGCGATCAGAGATTACAGATCAGATTTCTGGATACCCGTGAGAGAGCGGTCATGAATCATGATCAACCTTTTTCATGAATACGTATTGGAAATATGTTTAAAACTTTAATTAATTGTATTATTTTTATTTTTTATTTTAATTTATATATATTTTTTAATTATATCTTTTATTTTATAATTTTTATAAGAGAATTTTAGTCTTACATCCGGTAAAAAAGAACTGATTTTCTCATTTATATAAAATATGAATTTATGTAATATATTTTTGGGTTAAGATTGAATCTTTGTGCGAAGCAAACTAAGTGTAAACCTGGTGTGACCCAACTATAGTTATAGTTATATTTTGTCATGGGCTCAATCCAAAAATCTCATTGCTGGGTAGAAGTGTGGAGATGTCATTAGAGAAGTACTTTTCCTTAGGGAGGTCAGCTGGATAGGTACTTTCTTGTAGGAAGTTGAACTGAATAGGTACCCTCACAAAAGGAGGTGACATTACCCTTTCATCTACAACCTTTGTGACTCTATTTTAACCCATTTTTGAGCTCATTTTTAACAATGATTTCCCTCCTTCTCTTTCTCTCTCTCCCTTAAGCAGTGAACATAATATGGTGTTTTAACAATGATTTTCTTCCTCTCTCTCTCTCTCTCTCTCTCCCCCTATTGTTATTTTGTTAAGCAGTGAACATAACCTAATTACACCTTAAGTAACCTTTAAAGGTTTGAGTTGACTGATCTTGAGGGTGAAGACACGTTTGATACCTATATTATACAAATCGAGGTGTCTAAATACCTTAAAGAAAATACCTATGGTACGTTTCAGCTCTGACGAAACATCGTGAATACAATAACCTTTCAAGTGTTCGTGCAGATTCCTCAATAAATTTTCAATATACTGGTTGAATTGCTCACATTTTTTACTGCCGAAACTTAGAGTATGAATAATTTCAAAAGACCAACTTAAGCTTCTCATTGAAATAAATTCCCTATATATATATACAAAAGGTTAACAGGATTTTGGACTGAAAAATCTGAGATTCGCACGTTCAAATTAATATAAAAGACCAACACTGAAGAATTTTGATTCTTTTATTTTTTTTATTTTTATGTTTCACTAAGTTTTCGTACATTTTCCCGAAGTATATCAAAAGATTTAGGTTACCAGGTATCTAAAATGAAAAGGAAGACTCTATCAAATAAATAAATAAAAAGAAAAATTTTATCATATTATTTATACTGAATTTGGATGTACAAATTACAAAGAGGTCCACAGGATTTGGGTGATGAATTTTTTTTAATATTTTATTATTTTTTATCTGTGAGTCTTACATGATTTGTGGTTGTAACACAGATACGGAGCACCCGGGAAGATGATCAACACTCATCTCTACCCTCCACGATTTATTTATCTGTTAAAAAAGGAGGAAAAAAATAACAAAAATCTAATTCAAGTCAAATCATGATTCCAATGCATGATATGAAAACATATTTCAATTGTAAACTAATATCGATGGGTGCCTATCAGACAGACTTGTTTTAATATTCTTCAAAGGACGGTTTTTAAAGAAAATCTAAAATTAATATATAACCTGCAGGTGCTAAATAGATACTATCGTCCAATGCAAATTAGGTAATATCAAAATTTAGAACCATCATTCCAATCTAAGAAATGAAAGGAAATTTAAAATTAATCTCCAACTTAAACTAATTTGCCGAGCTTCCATTCCCAAAAAAAAAAAAAAAAAAAAAAAAACATCATATCCAGGTGTATGATGTTTTGCCAAGTGGAAACTAGAAATGTGAAAAATGTCAAGGCGATAGCTCTACTGCCAAGATCGCTTTTTGTTGATCTTTTGTCGGTTGAAAAATTGGGTGATTTCATCTCGAGAGACTCCAAAGAGAAATAATGGTCCATGGTCCAGCCTATGCATTTAATAGAAAACGATATATCAAAGGAAGACAGAAAAATGACGAGTAGATAGAATTCCTTCTTGTAGAACTTAAACTTATCTTTTTCATCTTTGAAATTGAAGTTTTATCATTTTCCTATTAATTCGAGGTAAGAGCTTTCCCTATTCTTGCCAACAAGTTTTCTGAAACTCATTATATATTGATCAGAGAGGACCCTTGCAGCAAGACACATCAAGGATTGATAGGCTGTAACATCTCATCCAAACTCCATAGAGTCTGTGGACCGTCTATACGTATGTAAAGGTTTGGAGTTTCTTTTCTTGAATTTCTCGATTGTAACGTACGTACGTCGACGTCGATGCCAATGTAAGATTTTATTGACATGCATGTGAAGCTTTTCTTGGTCATCTTTCTTACAACAAGGATCGATCAAGCCAAAAGGCCATTAAAGAACCTGCTTTTTGGTGAAGGTCACATGAATATTTGATCAACGACGATTGAAAGAAAGAGGACCGAAGACCAGTAGGTATACTTGGAGTTGGACCCATGCGTGCTTGTTGGTCTCCTCCATAATAAGTTTGCAGTTAACTGAAGAGGGAGAAACGGAGCTACAGGGAGCTTGTCGCGATCAGTATTCAGTGCCAACCAAGGAATTATTAATTGTGCGTGGGAACTACTGGTGCTGTCTAATTCCAGGGGTGTATCAGTGTATGTGCATGTGATCATGACAATTCCTTGGCGGATCTCTTTCCACTCGACATGTTTCGTCTCCAAAATCCACTTTAATTTCTACGGGCTTCACCTGCAACTCTGCAACTAACCCGTAGTTAAAACTGGAAAATAATAAATGCCAGCAGCTAAAACTTATTGAGTTTTCCTTCTCAAATGGCAATCCATGCATGAAATACCAGCAGCAGCTTCCATTTCAAACTCAGTATGTCAGGAGTTCTGTGGATCATGTGATACCACATCTATCGATTACCTTTATAGGGTTCAGAATCTCCTTCTCCTTCTCCTATATATTGACACTGTCTCCTGTATTCATGGATTATGGATCCCAATTGAGTACGATACTTTATGATTTGATGGCCACCCACTAGGGTTCGTTTACAAGTTCGTACAGGAAGAAAGATCTGAAAAGATTTTTAACATCTAGTGAACACAAAAGTAGGAAGGTAAAGATCTAGAGAGTACTGCATGATCAATTGATCATACGATACAAGAGAGAGAACATGGAAATGCTAACACAATGAATCATCATATGTATATATTTTCTTTTCATACTAGATTTCGTCTTCTAAACCTAAAAACGAATACAGGCTATTAAGTTCCCAAGTTGAACTGAGCTGAACATTGAGCTTGCTTGTCCCATTCTCCCGCTTTGCTGCATTAGTAGAATCTTCTTCAATCAATTTGGCGGGAAGGGAGGCACCACCAGAGCAGCAGTGGCTGCAAGATGAGTTGGTATTCTTTACACCATCTCCAGAACCAGTTGCATCATCGTTGGCTACTTGAATCTCATGATCACCGTGAACTTGTAAGAACTCTGAATTTAGAAAATCAGAGACGCAAAGCTCGTTGAGAAAATCTAAAGGTTCATCAATTAACGGGATTGAGTTCTCCCCATCCCACACAAGTTCAAGATTATTGGAGTTTATTTGATTTCCTTCAGGTCTTGGGGAAGAAGAATTATTACACCCTGTAGCTTCGGCTCGATGATCGGAATGAGGATGGTTGTCTAACTTCACCGCGGAAATGCCTTTATTAACCTTCTTAGTTTTAGACGTTGAAGATTTCTTCTTTGCTGTTTCACCCTGCAATTTTTTTATCAGATGTGTATTCCAGTAGTTCTTAATTTCATTATCTGTTCGCCCTGGTAATCTTCCGGCAATCAAAGACCATCTGCAAAACCAAAATTTAAGAACTTCCAATCTATTAATGACCAAGTCCAAATAATTTGTGTAATTTGCAGTAATGATATAACTAAAAATTATTAAATTTTCTATCTTACAGTTGATGATACTATTACAACTCTATCCGGTCATTCTTCTCCAAGGTCTCCTTCAATCTGAAGTTGGAAAATTAGTTGGTCTGCACTTGAAAATGAACCCTGGTCAGGTCCTTGAACGATGATGTTCAAGGCACTTCAGGGGCCACTGATGTGGAACCGCAGGGTGTTTGCTCTATTCAAAATTATTATCTCAGCATTTATTGAATGATGAAGACAGTGCATTGCTTGTCAGAAGCTAACTACCCAATGGAGGGATCGACTACACGGTTGCGCAATTAATTGTGTAGCACCCAAAAGCAATGTCCCTAAGGCTGTGTTTGTTTGCTGCCGTGAATGAGTGGAAAAATTCTTGAAAAAGCAAACATTTCCTTTAAATCTTAAAAGTGTAGTTTGTTTGATTGTTAGAAGTGGGAAAGTTAGAGACAAATTTATTTAATTTAAGAAAATTTGTCTGGTGAGGTGGCAAGCAAACTTTTCTATCCCAAGCCTTCTCAAACCTTACAAAATGTATGAAACTTTGTGAAAAAAGTAGAACCCACAATTATCACTTTTTCACAATATCCCTTCTTTTCCTTTCCTTCTTCGTCACCCCACGTACTACACATAAGGTTCATATGTTTTTTTTTTCCACCCCTTTTTTCCCACCCCACCTTTACAAACAAACGCAGCCTAATGGAGTTCCTAGCAAAATCTCATGCAAGATTTTTTCCTTTTTTGGTAATATCTCCTGCAAGATTGTTGGCTAAGGGTGTCAATCAATGGGAATGGAGCAATGGAGTACAACGAAGGGATCAACCCTAGTCAGGTAATCTGACACATTATTGTAGGACCTCAAAACCCAGGAGAAGCAGTGAGAAATAAATAAGCAAGAAGATCTTGGAATGGATGCTCAAGACATATCATGTATTTTCAGTGCTTCCGATGTGTAATGGATTGATAATTGTCATTTTATGTTTTTTTCCCCCTTAATTGTTGGGGTAAGGCTATTTAGCAAAATTATCCCCCCAGACTCTATTTGTTTGTAAGGAAATCCTTAACACCAGGTTTGCCAAAGATGCTCTAAATTAAAAGGAATCCAAGTAGCAGGGGGAATTTGACATTGTTTACCATGTGTTTGAATGTTGGTTGGTAATGTCTGATAGAATCCCCTCCTGTCTTGGTTTCCATCAATAATGGTAAATAGTGTACGTACTATGATTATGCATTTATGAAACTGTATAAGGTTCCTGAATTTATTATCGGGAAAATAAAAAGAGAATAGAAGTTGAGGTGACTGACCTGTTACCGAGAAGCTTATGAAGTCTGATAATGAGGTCTTCTTCATCCTCTGAAATGTTCCCCCTCTTTATGTCATGTCTTAGGTAGTTTAACCATCTGAGCCTGCAACTCCTCCCACATCGTCTCAACCCTGCAAATACATACAATCAGCCCCGCTAGCTCGCAACCCAGATGCAAAATCTTAATCAAGACGTTAAAATCTCTTGTAAATATACAGTGATGATTGATATTGGATCGGAGCTTCATTATTACCTGCTTTCTGAGGGAGCTGTCTCCATTTGCCTTCTCCATGAGTGTTAATGTAGCTCGTAAGTATTATATCTTCTTGAGCAGACCATGCTCCTCTCCTCAATCCCTCGGTTGGAACGCAGCATTTACATGTTCTCCTCCGGCTCTGACTTTTATCTGCACTGCCACCACCCATCTCTCTCGCGCGCGCGTTCGTACGTGTTGGGTTCCGAATGGGTGAGGACTTGAGGTGAAGGATGATGCAGAGAGTGCATTTGCCCTAATCTTATAAAGACATGGTGATGAGATTGAGTAATTAAAATGAAATATTATATTGCCACATCACTGTCAATCATTCCAAAGCACGTGCTGAAATCTTGGCTTTAGTAGACTCATCAGTTTGCTCAGCTACCTTTCTACCTAAAAAATAAAAATATATAATAATTATTGATCAGTTACCTTGAAGTCATGTTTTAGTGTTGAACAGCACTGACCTATACAGTTGAAATTTAAAATTAGTTGTAGTCAAGATCGAATTTTGAATTTTTTTTTTGTTATAGTTTAGTTTAAAAGGGGAGAAAATCTAAATTATAATTTTGAATCTCGATTATAGGTAGCTCAGTGTTGTATAATTATATGCATTGATTGTACAGCACCATCCGTTACCTTCACGTCTTCAAAGAGGATAAGATTTCTATCCCCTTCCACACCCATTATATGGCCGTTAAGAAATTCAATTTGAACGTGGCCCATTGTAAACCCTAGAATCATGGAGATAGAATCTTACTAGTATTATTTATTCGACAAAGGATTTAAGTTGACAAATGTATGAATTCTATCTTAATAAATTATCTCTTATTTATCAGCACCCAAAAAAAAAAGGTTATGAATTCTCTAATGATAATATATGAAAGCACTAATCCCCTTATTATGGACATAATCTTACAAAAGTAATCTTGATGTGTGGCTTGCTCGGTAATTGATACATACAAAATCTCAATAATCTGGTTTGGAATTTTTCTTAAATGATGCTTGTAGTATTCTACGTAAGCAAAATCTAGATCTAGGAGTCAAAAATTTTTTTAGGGCCTGTTTGGTTAAATGAATCCAGAGATTTGAAATCTCTGGATTCGTGAAACTGAAAATTATACCCGTTTGGTGGTAAAAATCTCTAGATTCATGAAATCTAGAGATTCACCTTTTTACACTAAAAAGGTGAATCTATAGATTTATGGGTAAGGGGTGAAATCCAGAGATCTCAAAAAAGCTATATGTTTACACATTCACAAAAGTCACGTCGATCAAATAATTTTTTATGATGAATCTAGAAATTTCATTCCACAACCAAATATTTAATTTTATTAATTATGACTTCATAGATTTGAAATCTCCAGACTCATGTAACCAAACAGGCCCTTATACACAATCTTATCTAAGGTTAGAAATGTTTTGCTAACATATTGCGTCGGTGGCAATCGACACAACGACATGTCAAGACATTTTGGGCTACTTTTGGAGTGATGTCGTGAAATATTGATCCCCATTTTCGAGGGGTATTTGGGATTATTTTTTCCTAAATGTTGTTGTGTAACCTAATTTGAAGCCAATAAAGAGACTATGAATATAATTTTGGCATAAAACATCATCTAAACTAATGTCCTTGATGAGCACATGCCCAGTTGTATGCGGGCGAAATTGAAAGTCTGAAAAACTTGTAGATTTGTGTGAATTCTTGCTTGATCGACACAAACAATGTAATAGTCGGCAATAACCAAGCAAGATGTATTTGTAAACATTAAAGACCACAGAAAAATATTATTAAAATGTAAAAAACAGGAGAGAAAAGCTTTGGAGAAGAAAGAGGAAATGGTGAAAAAAATAAGAAAATTTGCCGAAAAATCGACCGAAATTCAACTAATATGGGCGAGATAGCACTTCCCTGCTACGTTCTTTATGGACTCTTCTCTTTCCACCTCTGGTATTACACTTAGAGAGTATATGACAATTTTCCATTTGACCAAAAAATATAAAAAAAAATCTCATTGTGCCATTTTAATCTGTTCATCTATATTCCCTCATCAGGGGAGGAATATAATAAATATGAGTTACAAGGTCGTGTTGAGTGTTTTCATCTAGTATTCACTTGTAGAATATTTGTTAATCGATTCAAATCTTGATCAAAATAGTCTTACTTGTAGACTAAGAATAGGTTGCATGCATCTCACCCTCTACACCTCCCGTCAAACACATATATCTTGACTCTTCGATCTAAGAATCTAATCTAACTTCTATGACTTCAAATAAGTTGAGATTAAGGAGATGCCTGCTACAGTCATTGATAACGAAAGATCTCTCTCACTAGTATTAATGGTAGACAAGAATACACAAGTAATATTGAGCTTCATGTTATTCCTCCCAAGAGACATGTCAGAGTGAGGGCTTCCTAATCAAATTGAATGGGATGACAGTTTCTCATTCTGTAAAATCATAATTTCGATCAAATCACACATCACGATATACTAGGCCTTCTAATTCTTTAAAGAGGTTTATTTAAAAGATTCGTGATGTAACTAGGAAGACATTTTAAATAATATACATGAGTCACTGGACATTGCATTGGTTGTTTTTCACTTTTCTGGAAGAAAGAAACAAAAAAAAAAAAAAAAAAAAAAAAAACCAAAGGAGGAGTTGACTTGTTGGTAAAGAAAAGAACATAACAAAGAGAGATGGAGGATAGGCGTCAAAATCCCAACATTTATGTGAGTCTGCATGTGAAATGAGAGAAGTTTCCAATCATGTCAAAGCTCTCTCCCCTTTTCCTTGCAATTCACAGCTCGAGCATTATTGAAGTGCTTGTCAAATTGCAGTATACATAAAGAAGCGGTTGAGAAATGTTGTCGGAGATCACATTTATACATTTTGTCTTTTAACTAACTCTTGTCATTTTAATTCACTGGAAATTATTCGGAATCTAATGTCTTTACCTACAAACGGTGCTCGTTGTAATTTAAACCAAGTAAGGAAATTTCTTACTCCATGCATGAGTGAGTGTGAGAAAGAGAAATGTCTTAATGTGTCAAATAAAGATTCACGTTTTTTTTAGCAATACGGACATCAACCCCATAGGGAGTGTCCGTGTACAAATGTAGATGGATTCAATGGTCAAGCATGTATCCAAAAAAATAAGACAATAATAAAGGGAAAAAAATGCAATAATTTAGAGGAATATTACTGTCTAGCTCGTTTTTAATATACATTTTCTACGGTTGGTTTCGTTAATATCTATGTGGCAGACTCTCCTTAAAGAGCTGATGAATTGCTGATGCATTTGAACCAGATGATTATGGTTATACTACTATGTTCTTATTTGTTCTTGTATTCTGAAATTTGATTGAACATTGCTTATGCTTGTCTCATGCATTAGACTTTGAACATATGGAGGTGTAAATTAAAGCAATCTAACGGTCGAAATCCACAACCGAAATCTCAATTTAACGGTCATGCGCATGCGAAAAAAAAAAGACACATTGTACAAATATTCCAGATTCCGGTGGGCCAGTTGGCTATTGTCAAACAAAAAATGCTGACAATTCATGGCCCAGACTCCAGTAGATAGCTTTCCTGAGCACAATCACTGATTCACTGACGTTCAGAGATGTGAACAAGTAATCTGTTCGGAAATAAGAAAAATCTCATGTGCGTCTGATGTGGTGTGGACGCGTGTGTTGTAAATTGTAAAACGCCCTCGCCACAAGATTTGGGTTGTCAATTGTCATTCAAAAAAAGACAAGGGTTGCCATGCCAAATGCGTTTTGCTATTGTCAAGCGCAATTAATGCGCTTGACGGTTAAGCGCACCGTCCAATCTGCGCTTTATCTTTTCATAAAAAAAATCAAAACTCACGTGTAAATCCTGTTGTTGCTGACGGTTCGGTCCAATGATAATTAAAATGGTTCGAGTTGGGCGGTTCGAGTGGTTTATATAACTCAAGTATTAGTATTTCATACACTTGGTTAATACGTTTTAAAAACACAACATACAAAATACATATATACGAATTCAAAAACCAAAACCGGCGGTTCAATTGAGAATTTCAAAATGTTTTGAAATACACAAAACCCATGGCTTACACCGCCCAATCTTAACATTCGTGTGAACGATTTGGAGCTCTGAAAATCTGGAGAATAAGAACAGCAAGCAGTAGGAGGTTTAGGGTTTACCGTCAGAGTCGATCGAAATCAGTTGCAGGGGATTATTCTGCTTTGCTACACGATCGATCGAAGCTCGCATCTTGGAGAAGCTCGAGAAGCAGCAGGTTGAGGAGGAAGAAGAAGCAGAGGAGAAGACGAGTTGAACTCGTGTTTCATTTCATTTCAAAATCAAAAGCCCCAACTTCCAAAATACGAAGTTGCAGAGGAGAAGACGGGTTGAAAGCTTCCCAGTTTTGATCGAAGCAGAAGGGTAAAGAGCTTTAGTACGCGTTTACACTCATCATCTGTGTCAAAGCAGACGAAACAGTTACACTCATCATATGTGTCAATCCTAGGGATTTTGGAAGAGTTTCAAAGGATGAATGAGGTTTTGAAGGAAGGAGATGGAAACCCCAAAGTTGCGGAAGAGAATGGATTTTTCTAGAGTCAGAATCGTCAAATGCTCGAACTTCTGAGACGACTGAAGCTTCAGGTAAGTTGGAATCGCTTTCACCACTTGTAACATCAGTATCACAAGATCTGGATTCCAAGTCCTTAAGAATGTGAAGAATGAGTACTGTAGTCTATTTGAGAGTTATTCCCTGTTAATGCCGTCACCGTTCCAATTTCTACTTCATTTTCCTCTTTCTCTGGTCATCCTCTTGAGGCTACGTTAATAGTTTGTGTTCATTTGGTAGATTTTTTTAATCAGTACACTTCTAACTCTTGGAGATCATTATAATGGTGAACTATTTTTCCCTGCAGGTAAGACCTGTGGCTGAAGATGAGATGTTCAGGGTTGTAAGGACTGGTAAACGGAAAAGTGAGTTTCCTCTATTTTATTTTTATTCTTATATTGATTTGTAAGTTTTTATATTTCATTTTGATTAACGTTGTTTCATGTTTTCCTCTTATTTTTACTCTGCATTTCGTTTTTGCAAATTTTGACTTCTGTTACAGTCTTGAGGTTGTTAGGTATTTTCCTTTCATGCTGGTGTACATGTTTGTGAGCTTATTTGATGTGATGAGATGATTTTGGACTGCTTTTCTCCAACATGCGAACATGGGATTGTGGGTCTTTTTATCTATGCATTATTTGTACTTAGCTATAGGGTTTTGAGACAGCAGATTTTGGGATTGATGGGTAGTGAGATTGAGAAGCCTAGAGTTGGAAATGCAACATAGAAGTAGTTATAATAGGTGACAAGTAGTTATAAATGCAACAAAATCAGGCCTATCGGACATTTATTTGTTCTATAAAGCATAGTGGAATTGATGAAGGTACTTCTTGTTTCAACTTTTGGAGACCAATCCTGATTGCTTTTTTATTCCCTTTTACAGTTTGCTTTGCATTGTGTATTTACTGCTTGTAGTACTTAATAATTTGATGAAGCTCTTAATTGTAAAGATACTGGAACAAACTTATGTGTGTAACTTAACATTTTTTTAGTAACCTTTGAGTCACATGATGCACCTCAGATCTGTGAGGATATACCCCAGGAGCTTGATTTAGATGTGCCTGGCCTGACTGAGCGTCCTATCAATGTATTTCTACCCAGATTGTTCCAGGTGACTGAACGTTTCTTGTTAGATATTTTTATTTCTGTCTCTTCAGTTTTGAACCTTTTATTCTGAATAGTTGGTGTCTTTGGAACAAATCTTTTTGCTAAAATCACTTCAATCTGTTTTGACCAGCTTTTCCAGTCACAGCATGCCTCCCTTAGAAAGCTTTCATTGGGTTCTGTCAATCAGTTCATTATGCTGATGCCTTCTGTAAGTTTGTCAATTTTTGGTTCTTAAACCGACTACCTCCTCCCCCCCCCCCCCCCCTCAAAAAAAAAAAAAAAAAAAAAAAATCCTTAAAACATTATGTACTGGATCTAGTGCTCTGTTGTTACAGCTGCTAAAATTCATCACGAGTTGTTATTGTTCCTCAGGGACTGCTTGTATCCATGGATCAGTACCTCCAGGGTTTGTTTGCTCTTGCTCAAGATCCTTCTGCAGAGGTTCGGAAATTGGTAAGTAGTTCTTGTGGCATCCCTTTGTCAGAAATGATATGGACATTTTTGAATATTTTATAATGCACTTAAAGATACATTATGTTAGGACATCATGGCACTATCAGATTTATGAAACTTGGCACTTAGCCTCTTTTAGGCCTTCCGTTCATAATGGCAAAAAAAAAAAAGTTTAAATTAGAGTGAACTTTGAATCATGGGTTGTGACATGGTCCAAGAACTTGAAACTTGAGGGGGAGCTCGGCCCCTTGAAAAAATCGAGCTGGCTGATCTCGGTTAGCTGGGCTGTTTTTTTGGGTTGGGGAGGGCAACTCCATAGGCCATCTTGGTTGGATGTTGATGGGTGATGGGGCTGAAACTTGCTATCTAGCATATTTTAGGCTCTATAAACATGGCGACACTACATGATTTATGAAAAAATATGTCTGAATTAGAGTTTGATTTTGGACCACAGGTTGTAACTGCTATGACGAATTAAAATTCTAAAATGCCCTATGCTACAAATAATTTTGTCATAAAGATTAATTTTATCATTCTTTCATGCAAAACAACTTCAATAAAGAAATGTTCAAACCACTGCGATTGCTGAGTGCATCATTTTGTGGACATGAGATGAAAATTCCTCTCAGAGAACAACCTTCCATCTATCAAACTCAAGAAGAGGGTGTATTCCTCCTACTGTGAGTCATCTTGGTCAGCATTGTTGGATCTCATCCAAATTCAATGGAGTTTAGTTCCTTTCAGAGGAGTAGAGCTGATGCAGTAGCCATAGCCTGGCTGAACTATATGATCACTTTAGAGGCCAAACAAGGCCTGGACCTTAACCGGTTGCAAGGGTTGGTAGCTTACATAGGATGCAGCATTTATTTTGTAGATTACATAGGGTTAACTTTGTTTTTCCTTTCCATAGATATAATTTAGTTTGCTTAATTTCCTTAATTCTGTTGGTTTCTGTTCCTCTATTCAAGTGCATTTCCTATTTATTTATAGTAACCATAGAGAATGAGATTTATAATTGAAACTCTGCGCGAGTGTGTATGAGAATGTGAGATCCTTCTTCTCCCTCTTCCTCATTCTCCATCATATTAGATCGCCACCTTGGTGTGCACCACTGGGCCATTCTTCAACAAATAATTGTAAAGCAGTCATCTTTTACGAGTGAAGGTCTCAAGCTAAGAGCAGCCAATCCCAAAAAGCATGCATTATGTTGCTTCAGCTGTCTCCAGGCTTAGTTAAAATTTATTATTTTGTTGTTGAAACAAAATAGTCTGTTGAGGAACCAAACAGAAAGAAGAATAGGAATAGCAAAGAGAAAAGAAAGAGGGGAGAATGTGATATCACAAGCCTTTGTGGAAAGCAGCCCTGTGGGAATGAATAATCTCAATTGCAGGCTGCCTTCTTGTAACATGTTACTTACAAAATTAAAAGGATATTTGTTTGGAGTTTATAATATTACTCCTAACTCCCTGCTTCGTGCTTATTGCAAATTGAACTGAGGACACAAAATACAAAAAATACTAGAATACTTCAGGAATTCAAACTTAATATAATAAAATATCCTGGTTTTGAACCCCTTAAGCTGGAGTCACCCATGCTCAGCATGTCACAACAGGTGTGGAGAGGAGCAAATAAAGAGTTGGTAAGTATATCTGCTAGCTGATTTGAAAATGAAATAAACAGAGTCTCAACAAGCTTTTCCGAATGGCATCTCAAAGAAAATGACAGTCCGCTTCAATATGCTTGTTTCATTCATGATATAAAGGGTTGCTGGATGTATATGGCTGCTTGGTCATCATAATACAGTATGATTGTGAGCATAGACAAACCAATTTAAAAAATAGGAGACTTAAGCCACATCAGCTCTGCAGTAGTTTTGAGTCATAGCTTTGTACTCCACTTTGGCACTCGATCTGATACCAACAAAATAGAGATGATTGACCAAGCAAAGAGAAAGGGAAACAGGGAGAGAGAATAGAAGTGAAAGAGGGAGAATGTGATATCACGTAAGCTTTGTGGAGTGCAGCCTGTGATTGAATGACTATTTCCTATTAAAGGCTGCCTCTCTCTTATAACATCTTAATTCCAAAATGGAAAGGATAGTTTCTTAGGACTTAAGGAGTTTTTAGTATCACCCCTAACTCCTAGCTTATTACAAATTTAAACTAAGGACACAAAGTACAGAATAACAGAAATCCCTGGAATTTAAACTTAAAATCCTAAATTCCCTAGTTTCCATCTCTTGGTCATTTTCTTCTACTATTTTTTTTGTTCGGGGGGGGGGGGTAGATAATCCATGTGGATTGAGTGTACTTTCTCTGGTTATATTGGATATATTATCTTATTCTTTCTTTCTTCCTGTTTTTTTGGGTGAATATAGATGGTGCTTAATATGTTCATTGTCTACTCAATCTTGTTTAGGTTGGTATTTATTTCTAATGGCATTTCATTGTATATACTTTACCACTTCAATGTTTGCATTTTTAGGTTTGTGCAGCATTTGTTCAACTAATTGAAGTCCACCCATCGTTCTTGGAGGTAGGAATCGTTCTTCTGTTTAATATATAACCTTGATTCTTATTCTTCTTGTTGTATGCCCCCTTTCTGACTCTTAGATTGACAATATCTTCTACAGTTTATCCTTAATCTGAGTATGGGTGTACATTCCTAAATCCATTTAGCCTTTTTCTTGGTTACTTGCTCCTAGCTGTGTGAACTATTTAGAAAATTCATGTAAACTACCATCTACAATTGATAAAAGAGAGAATTTAACTAAAAGGAACCAAGTGCATTTAAACATAGTGGATCAAGCCAGTGATAAACACGAAGCACTAAGTTTACTACCCTTAAGAAAATTTGACCTAGATGTTTATACCCACTGCTTGTCTTACTCATGACGGGTATGATGCATTTGGTAGTCTTTAGAATCATCATGTTTTGTGAGGACTGAAAAGACACTATTGGTTGCAGAACCTAGGGTCTTATGACATTATCAAGAAAGTGTAGGGGCTTTGTTTTTGTGAACAAGTTATTAATGTCTCCTTCAGCACTTGAAATACAGTGACATTATCTATATTGGTCAGGACTCTCTCTGTTTCACATACATATACACATAACCCTTCCCTCTGTTGTGAAGTCTGCTAGAAATTCACACAGCTAGGAGAAATCCTGCACTTCCATCTTCTTCAGCTAAAAATTCTGCTACTTATCCAACTTCTGAAAAACCTAAGTTTATAAACTTCAGACGTACCCAGCCCTTGAATCACTGAAATTCTATTCTGAACCTGCAGAAACAGTAAAGGTAGAGCTTGTCCTGCCCTAGCTGAAATACCTAGAAACACCAGTTCTCTGTTTCTGTTCAAATTTCAAATATGAAAATATATTACAGCAGGGTTTACAAGTACTAAAATATCCTATAAACCCTAGGATCAGATCACTACTCTCTTTAGCTGGAAATTCCTGGGCAGCCCGTAGATTTAGGGAAATTCCCAAATGATGTTTAGCCCTAAATCTGGGTTTACATCAATCTTCAACACCCAACTCAAAGAGTAAGTGGTTTGACAGCAAACTACTAGTTGACTGAACTCCAGCATTAAAAAAGGGTTTAGTCTGAAATTTCAGATTGAATCAATAGCATAAGAGATCTATCAATTCCAACCAGCATTATTTGAGATCTATGAAAACTTTGATTTTTTGGAAAGCTGGTCTTGTTTTATACTTGATACAAAAAGTCTCGTGTAAAAATAAAATCATCAGACCTGTCAAATTTCTTTGACAACAAATCATTTCTCTAAATATGGACAAATTTAATTATTTGTAAGCAATATCGTATTGTCTAAGACACTATAACCCAAATGTGAGACTGGGTAGACTGACAAAGACCAATTCCACGAATGGTTTAAACCTCATTAATAACTCAATGTTTGCCTTGCTGCATTGCCATCAAATCATTAATCCATTTGTTGTTCATTTGCGTTTTACAAAATCCGTAATTGTCTTTTTCTACTGATTGGTGTTTCTGTTGATGACTGAGAAGCCACCTTGAGATAGATCATGACTAGTGATTTTATTTGCTATTGTATGGTGAGCTCCAGGAGGTTCTTGATGGAAAATGTTAGTGTCATCCGTATGCCTTATAAGAAACATGCACAACAGAAAAACTTCTAGCAATGGGACATGGGAATGGGAATGGGAATTCCACTGTCTTTGTGATTAAGAAAATGTTGAAAGCACTGGCTGGGGTGGTGGAGTTGTGTGGCTTAAAATACCCCATGAACTATCACTTTTTAAGTATATTTCATTGGTAGTGGATCATTCTTGTAGCCCTCTTCCTCAGATTGTATTTGGTTGCACAGGTCTGAAGTGCTTACTGACTACTTATAGCAAAGACTTAGGCATAAAGATATTGCTTCTGGTAGGCAACAGACAGAAAGATTGTATCCTATCTAATTGAGTGTAGACACTCACCGGGTACCAAGTAGAAGTCCTGTTTAATTACCAACTGCGTAACCAAACTTGTATTATTACCATTGCAGATCATGTTTGTCCCTTTCCGCCACCTCCTCTCTCCGTATCTCTGAAGTTGTCCAACCAAGAACTTCAGGATCCTAAGCATCCCTGAGAAGTTTTCTGGATATTCAAAAAATAATTTTAAAAGTGGGGTGGGTGAAGGGAACTTCTGGTTCTTATCTCACCCCAAATCTGCAAACATGCATCTCTTTGATCAAAAAGAAATTTCACTTGATCTGTTTAAGGGGGTGGGGTGTTATGAACTGTGTGCGATGCGAAAATCATAACAGGAATTGGTAGTAGCATGCAGTAGCAAATTTATTGTTCTTTTGCATATATATTACTTCCATGTGTCCTACAAGTGATTTGATCATGTGAAGGAAAACTTGCCTCGTAGTTCATTTCTAAATATTACTCCATGTTGTGTTTGCTTAAAACCATTCCAGTTGTTTCATTGATTTCCCCTTACTTTGATGGAGTATACTAGTTCTAGTTGTCTCATTAGTTTCTTCTTCTTGGAGAGTTTACTCGTCATTGCAGTGACAGCATCTCTTTTCTTGAATAATGTTTGAAGAGTGAAGATTTTCTTTCTTTCTCTCATGTCCACAAATTTTTATGATGCCATACCTTGAAACTGCAATCATATGTTATGTTCAGGTTCAGCTTGTAAGCCGCTGATTGAAGGAACCATGAGAGCAAGAGGCAGGCCAAATATGACCGTATGAAAAGTTGTGACAAAGTTCATTTGTTGTCTAGATCTTGTACCTATTATGACCTTGGGTAGAGCCCTGTTGGAGGACAAGGATCCATGGAGGGAAAAGATGCCATCTATGTAGTTGTCAATGTATTATCTTTTTCTTTGTTTGAAAATTGAGATCTAACATGTGTTTTTTAATGTAAATCCTGAGCTCAAATAAGTTATCCAAGGTATGATGGTTCCAACCCATCAGGTTCATTAATCAATTTTTTTGGTGTGAACATGTGTCTTGTTCATACCTATTGCTCAGTTTTCTTTTCATATGTAAAATGAAAAATACAAAGAATGAAAATAACCCTATTCTATTGGACTAGCTTCAGTTTCTGTATGAACTTTTTGGTATAGTCTATGAGTTGTTTCGAAAAACTCTTTTAGCTAGCAACTGGTATTGCATTTCCTGCTGTTTCAATCGTTCATATTTGTTGCACCAGCAGAAGGGAAAGGCTCTGAAACAGGGGAATTGTAGGAATTGTAGATATCAGCATTAAAGGGAACAGTTGCTTTGATAAGGTTGTGAAGCAACATACTTGAAGAAGCGTATCACTATAATGGTTGATCGATCTTTAGGAACTGGTTATTGGTTTGACCCTTATCTTTCCTAGTTCTTCTATGTTTCCAAACCCCCCCCCCCCTCTCTCTCTCTCTCTCTCTCTCTCTCTCTCTCTCTCTCTCTCTCTTTCTGTCCAACTTTTAGTATGCTTCTCTTCTTTTTTCTGTAAATAACTTTTAATGTAGTTGCAACTAGTTGATGATCCCCAAGTGCTGAAAGAGTTCAACAATGGAAAAGTCAATCAAATCAAAGAGTTGCAGGAGATTGAGGACTTGCAGATGAGAGATAGTAGAGCCTTTCGGTGTAAATAAAGTAGAAGTTGCAAACCTTGCTGCTCCAAAGCTTCCTGTCCTTCTCATAAGATTCTAACTTTTCTAGTTCAGTCCTCTTGTGCTGGCATCCCATTGACAGTTGCAGCATAAGAAAAGCTTATCAAAAAAAAAAAAAAAAATCATGTTTAGGCTATCAACTTTGCATGGCATGTAAGTGAATCGGACAGTTTCTGGATTATATAACTTCATTTTAAAAATTCACTTGCCCAATCACATTTAAAGAAAACAAATTCAATTAATATGGACAGAATTCTCAACATTGTCAATTTGCTTACACATGATATGTCAATTTACACTGCATTTGGATCTCAATCAAACTTATGATGCCCCCCATCAATGCTATGGAGCTTGAATATCATTCCGTTAAAGCACCAATCTTGTGAATCAAATGTAAATATTAGAAAAGCCGTCGATGGCCGTACAACCCGGGAATTCAACAATGCCATGTGTTTAAAGTTGATACTACGCTTGTCAGTCCCAAACGGTATACCGTCTACCGAGACGGAAGACCGTCTGAATTTACTAGCCCAGACGAATTCCGTCCGGGCTTACTGTTAACAAGTAACAGAAATTGTGATTTACAGACAGTCATCCGTCTATGCAGACGATTGACCGTCTGGCTCAGTAGGCCCAACGGAATTCCGTCTGCTAGATGGAATTTCTGTCTGCTAGACGGAATTTCTGTCTGCCCTACTGTTGTTTAAGACAGAAAATCAGAAGCCAGATGGTCGACCGTCTTGGGCTGTTTTGCTCAATGACCTTGGGGCTGGGACTTGGGTTAGGTTTTTTGAGTTTTTGATCAACCCTAAGAGGAATACCTCTCACTAACATGTCCCACATCAGTCTACTAACATGAATTATATATTATTAATGCATTTACATATAAGTGTAGTCTATGTATGTGTTTCCTCACTTCTCCTGGGGTCATTTGGTTGTGCCTTTTTTTCCCCTTTCTTTTTTACAAGAATACAAAATGTCACAACAAGAATCTTGTTCTTGGTTTAAAAGGACTTCAGATTATTTACACCACAATTAGTTTCATTGATTTTTTTGTTGGATGAAGACTTTCGATCTATTGAAGACTTTTTGAAGGAGTTTAGTAGATACGTGCTTGGGGATTTTGATGATATTCACATTATAGGTATAAAAAAAGGTATAGAAGAAGAAGATGGAGTCGCATATAGCACAGATTTTAGCGATACCATCCTTTGCTGTAAAACTTAAAATTTTGAATGGTTATCGATATAACTGTAACGAATGGTCCTTGTTGTCATTAATTGAGATCTCATTCCATAATCAGTTCATTTACCGAAAATATGTATTATTGTAGATATTCAATTATTGTCATATCATTTGTAATACGTGTTTATGATGTGTCTCAAACAAGCATAAAAATTCAAGAATTTCAAGTATTGGGACTTCTTTATTAGCCGAACCAGTCAAAAAAATATATTTCTTCCCAAACTTGGTATGTGAAGTGGTTATTCCAATGTAAAGTTGTGCACGGATATGCCACTACGTTTCATAAGACCCAATGTTAAAACGGAATGGTTCATTCTTAAACGGAACCACTCTGTTTCAGAAGACTCATTTACCAAACGGAGTGGTTCCTTTTTAAACGGAACCAACCCCGTTTTAACATAGACGAAACGGAATGGGACCCTTTTAAAAGGAACCACTCCGTTTCATAAGACTCACAGACGAAACAGAATGGTTCCTTTTTAAACGGAACCACTCCGTTTCAGAAGACTCATTTACGAAACGGAATGGTTCCTTTTTAAACAGAACCAACCCGTTTTAACATAGACGAAACGGAATGGGTCCCTTTTAAAAGGAACCACTCCGTTTCATAAGACCCTGTGTTAAAACGGAATGGTTCCTTTTTAAACGGAACCACTCCGTTTCAGAAGACTCATTTACCAAACGGAATGGTTCCTTTTTAAACGGAACCAACCCGTTTTAACATAGACGAAACGGAATGGGTCCCTTTTAAAAGGAACCACTCCGTTTCATAAGACCCAGTGTTAAAACGAAATGGTTCCCTTTTAAACGGAACCACTCCGTTTCAGAAGATTCATTTACCAAACGGAATGGTTCCTTTTTAAATGGAACCAACCCGTTTTAACATAGACGAAACGGAATGGGTCCCTTTTAAAAGGAACCACTCCGTTTCGTTCTTAAGACTCACAGACGAAACGGAATGGTTCCTTTTTAAACGGAACCACTCTGTTTCAGAATACACATTTACCAAACGGAGTGATTCCTTTTTAAACGGAACCAACCCGTTTTAACATAGACAAAACGGAATGGGTCCCTTTTAAAAGGAACCACCCGTTCCAGAATACACATTTACCAAACGGAGTGGTTCCTTTTTAAACGGAACCAACCCGTTTTAACATAGACGAAACGGAATGGTTCCGTTTAAAAGGGAACGACTCCGTTTCATGAGACCCAATGTTAAAACGGAATGGTTCCTTTTTAAACGGAACCACACCGTTTCAGAATACACATTTACCAAACGGAGTGGTTCCTTTTTAAATGGAATCAACCCGTTTTAACATAGACGAAACCTCGATGGTTCCGTTTAAAAGGGAACGACTCCGTTTCATAAGACCCAATGTTAAAACGGAATGGTTCCCTTTTAAAAAGAAACCACTTCGTTTCATAACGCCCAATGTTAAAACGGAATGGATCCGTTTAAAAAGGATCCACTACGTTTCACATCCAGACGGAAATTCCGTCTGGGCTACTGTGTTAAAAAAATGTGTTTAGATGTCAGAACCAGACGGTCGTCCGTTTGGCTCTGTTTAAAAAAATGGAATTCGAGTTATTCACAGCTGGATAAATTCTCTCTCTTAGTTTGTAACCTCCCACGTTTCAAAACTTTCTGATTTCTTAGTATTTGAAACAAAATATTTAAAATGTTAAATGAATTGATTTAAGCTTTATAGGAAATGCGGATCACATAGAACATAGGAGGCATCTCTCAGTTGGCCCATCCAATTTTCGGACTATACACAACATCTTCCCCGTACATCACCAGAGTAATGTACATTTGACCCCAAACATCTAAAATGTTAAATTTGTGGGATTTCATTATTGTTGACAATCGAAAGTGTATGAGGTGTTTTCAATTAACCAATTTTATAATCTTATCTTCTTATTGGTATTGGAAGGTCGTCTAATAATTTATTTCTGTACTTGCATCATTTGACTAGATCTAGAGGCCCAGCAGGGTGTTTTACGTTCGCCTTGTTGAGGCATACAACTTCAAGTAGCTACAACAAGGCGAAGCTAACGGCTTCTCATTCCCAAGTAACAATTCTCCTCTTGGAAGGAAAGCTTGGTTGGGATTAGGGTTAGTTTATATTGGTTGGATTTAGATTTATCAACAAGATGAAAAAACGTATGAAAACAGCTTCAAGTTTCTCATAATTGTCAACAAAAATAATTTCACCACCAAGATCTCATAGTGGAACCTACCTTACAGTTGGTGTTTCAATAGGAAATCCTAGTTTATTTTTGTAGTATTCGAAATATTCCAGGCGACGTATTTGCAGGTGGTAAATGAAATGATTATGTTTTTCCTTTTCTTCTTGGATGGAATAAGTTGTATGGAAAGAGGGAGTATATTCAATCAGGCAATTTATTTTTAGTAACTTCCGAGATATCAAAATTAAATGAGTAATAGTCTCCATAAATTATTAAAACCCAATTATATGTTCCAACATCCAACTTAGTACATTTGTTAACGAGTTCATCCTAAGGTTTTTGAACCCATGGTTGTTAGTAAAATTTGGTGAAGGTGATGTCACTAGTAAGGTATTTGATCCTCTAGCATTGTTTATATTTTTTATGATCTTGGAATATCCGGATCCCAACTACTATCACAGCCTTCAAGAATGGACATTTATTAACCATAAATAAGAATTGCTACACAAAAGTATTGGTACACATTCAATGAGTCTAGTTGGTTAACAAGGAGAATACAATGTTCATATCAAACATCAAATCCAAACCTTCCCACCAACAGATTGAAAAAGAGAAAACAAGGTGTCAAAACTGCAGGAATTCCAAAGGTCTGGGGGCCCCAATGTAACCCTACATGTCAACCGCCAAAAACCTACGTCAGACATCAAGTGTTGTCCAATTCCCATAAACCATTCAGCCACCAGCAAGCAGAACAGCTGAAATCTCCATAAGAAAAAAGACCACACAAATTTAACAAACAACAGAACATGAAGTAACACAGGATATTGAGAAATGTTGTCTTAAATGTCATCTACAGCCTTCAAAATCTGTGCAATGATGAAACTGCTATCTCAAACCCAATCAACACTTTCTCATTTGAGGCATGAAGGCAATGTAGGTCCGTGGCAAACAACTGCAACCACAATATAAATGACAACCAACAATATGACTATGAATGCAAACCTGCAAAAAAAAGTATATAAACAGTCGCCAGGGACACTTCAACTCCAGTTCTTTTTACTTCAGTGGAGGAATTCCACATGCTTATTTGACTGACCAACATTCAACCTTGTCACCTGGTGCAATCCCAACGATTGAAGCACAAGAAGCACCAACTTTCAGGCAAGACAGGATCCAAATCCATCATTCCACAACGAAAAGAGTAAACATTGAGAGGGACACTTGAAGATTGTAACTACAGGAAAGATTGATATATAGAAATCTCTGATATAAACACAAGTATGATTGTATGAAGTAAATTTATTTCTGAAACTTACATGTCCTGTCTGTTACCTTAATGGACCATAACATCTTATTCACCAGTATGAACTCATCATATATTTCTATAACCTGATGTTATGAGTGAGGACCACAACAATGTCTGTTTTACTAGAGAATCAATGAGGAACAGAACCCCATCCACCACCCCTGGAGTTAAAATTTGAAGAACCTCCCCTGCCTGTACCTCAATTGTGTTCTTACCTCCAAGGTAAACTTGTCGTTTATCTTTTGTAATCAGGTAGTTAATCCCTTTAGCCCCGTTTTTACCACCATTCATACCTCTTCATGTATGAACACGCCTCTCCGAAAGCACACTTACCATCACAGGACGGCGGAACTCAATCTCCCTCACAAGTCCATTTCCACCTCTATGAAGACCAGCACCTCCACTGTTCTCTCTTATCCCAAATTTATGCAAGAAAACAGGGTATCTCTGCTCAAGGATCTCCGGATCAGTCATACGGGTATTGGTCATATGACACTGGACACCACTGGTTCCATCCCAAGTAGGCCCTGCACCACTCCCACCTCCAATGGTTTCATAATAACCAAAACTATTATCCCCAAAAGTGAGATTATTAGTACAACCCTGAGAGCAAGCACATGCCTGAAAGGCAGTGAGTACTACATCAGTAATATTTTGGCATGTAAGAACATTACCTCCTACTACAGCAGCTTTATCACTGGGAGAAAAGAAAGAACCTCTTGGAATGTATATTTTAACTGGAGCCAGACAACCTTGAATTAGAGGAATATCAACATTGACCAGACAACGTACACAATAAATGACAGCTGCAGCTGTAACTGCTTCCGGTGCATTCCAATTCCCATACACTTCTGGGCTAGTCCCCGTGAAATAAAACACAGCCTCACCCTTCTCAGTATTGATAGTAAGCTTTAAGTGTATAACAGAACCATCATCCATATAATCTTCCTCTTCAATGGTGACAGAATCTGCTGATTCAAATTTATATAAAGGACTTGCAATTTACGTGTAGATTGATTTGAGCATTTCTCTCACAGCTTCTTCTGCATTAGTATGTACATGGGTCATGTAAGCCTGAACTGTTTCCAAACCATACTGCTCAAATTAGCTCTTTAATAAGAGTAATTCCTCTCTGGTTTGCAGCCATTTGTGCTCGGAGATCAGATAAATTATCTTAAATTATCTTGTCTGGATGAAGGGCATGGTTCGAGGTCTCACAAGATATCGCTTTCGTGAGGACTCAAGACGAGATCAAGGGCGAAACAAAAAGATTAGCAAATCTTGGCCGAGATCTCAGAATTATGTTACATACTATGACAAACCATACTAACACATTACTATTTTTTAAAGCATGACAATGAAACATGAAGTTGAACTTACGATGAAGCTGAATATGAAAGTTGTAAATAGTAGCTCAAGTCCTCTGTCAGCTATCACCTGCAATCATACAAAAAAAATTAAAAAAATTTCAGCAAACAGGTCTCTAGAGTGCTTAATTCAAATTCTAATTGAAATAAGAAAAAAGAAAAGGTATTGGGATACATTAATTGTACAAACACACCTGATCTGATGGTTTGCCATAGGGTTACTTCAATAAGTTCGATATCCCTATTGGAGGAGGGAGGGCACAACTCCACCCCACCTATAGGGTTTTCAACTCCTCTCCTTGGAGGGTATAAGCTAGGGAATCATCAGCGACTACTTAGAGGCTGTCATGCCCATTTTTTTCACTACCCGAAGCCAATCCTGTGAAAAAAGTGGGGAAGATTAAAATAAAACAAAGATCTACAAGAGAGGTACACCACAAAAAGAACCAGAAACAGAACCACTGTCAATTAAGGTGTTATTTCAATGTGTAAGGTAACCCAAAAAGAACAGCACTCATAATAACCCATTTGCGATAGTGAATATGAAAGAGAACCACTGTCAATTAAGCTAGTTATAATTACATCATGATTACTTTATTAAATTACAGGCAAAAAAATGCCAACCTCAAATAAGCACCTTGTCTCAAACTAAGATAGGTAGGCTTTGCTATGTTCGGAGATTTAAGTGAAATCTCTTTTTGATTAAAGAGATGCATGTTTGCTGATTTGGGGTGAGATAAGAACCAGAAGTTCCCTTCACCCACCCCACTTTTTAAATTATTTTTTGAATATCCAGAAAACTTCTCAGGGATGCTTGGGATCCTGAAGTTCTTGGTTGGACAACTTCAGAGATACGGAGAGAGGAGAGGTGGCGGAAAGGGACAAACATGATCTGCAATGGTAATAATACAAGTTTGGTTAAGCAGTTGGTAATTAAACAGGACTTCTACTTGGTACCCGGTGAGTGTCTACACTCAATTAGATAGGATACAATCTTTCTGTCTGTTGCCTATCAGAAGCAATATCTTTATGCCTAAGTCTTTACTATAAGTAGTCAGTAAGCACTTCAGACCTGTGCAACCAAATACAACCTGAGGAAGAGGGCTACAAGAATGATCCACTACCAACGAAATATACTTAAAAAGTGATAGTTCATGGGGTATTTTAAGCCACACAACTCCACGACCCCAGCCAGTGCTTTCAACATTTTCTTAATCACAAAGACAGTGGAATTCCCATTCCCATTCCCATTCCCATGTCCCATGTCCCATGTCCCATTGCTAGAAGTTTTTCTGTTGTGCATGTTTCTTATAAGCCATACTGATGACACTAACATTTTCCATCAAGAACCTCCTGGAGCTCACCATACAATAGCAAATAAAATCACTAGTCATGATATATCTCAAGCTGGCTTCTCAGTCATCAACAGAAACACCAATCAGTAGAAAAAGACAATTACGGATTTTGTAAAACGCAAATGAACAACAAATGGATTAATGATTTGATGGCAATGCAGCAAGGCAAACATTGAGTTATTAATGAGGTTTAAACCATTCGTGGAATTGGTCTTTGTCGTTGTCTACCCAGTCTCACATTTGGGTTATAGTGTCTTAGACAATACGATATTGCTTACAAATAATTAAATTTGTCCATATTTAGAGAAATGATTTGTTGTCAAAGAAATTTGACAGGTCTGATGATTTTATTTTTACACGAGACTTTTTGTATCAAGTATAAAACAAGACCAGCTTTCCAAAAAATCAAAGTTTTCATAGATCTCAAATAATGCTGGTTGGAATTGATAGATCTCTTATGCTATTGATTCAATCTGAAATTTCAGACTAAACCCTTTTTTAATGCTGGAGTTCAGTCAACTAGTAGTTTGCTGTCAAACCACTTACTCTTTGAGTTGGGTGTTGAAGATTGATGTAAACCCAGATTTAGGGCTAAACATCATTTGGGAATTTCCCTAAATCTACGGGCTGCCCAGGAATTTCCAGCTAAAGAGAGTAGTGATCTGATCCTAGGGTTTATAGGATATTTTAGTACTTGTAAACCCTGCTGTAATATATTTTCATATTTGAAATTTGAACAGAAACAGAGAACTGGTGTTTCTAGGTATTTCAGCTAGGGCAGGACAAGCTCTACCTTTACTGTTTCTGCAGGTTCAGAATAGAATTTCAGTGATTCAAGGGCTGGGTACGTCTGAAGTTCGGTCAAATAAGCAAAAAATTGCTTGATGAAATTAAACAATAGTATTACATGGTGGAAAACAGAGGACATCATTAAGTTCACTTGAAAAATAGCTACTTAATAAGGACATCACTTCATCAAACAATAACACAACATTCTATACTGACTTAGTTGAAAACGCCAACTTGATTCCCAGCATTTTCAGGTTAGATCTGTATCTAAATTAGAATTCAGAGCAAAAAGACATCATTAAGTTCACTTGAAAAATAGCTACTTAATAAGGACATCACTTCATCAAACAATAACACAACATTCTATACTGACTTAGTTGAAAAAGCCAACTTGATTCCCAGCATTTTCAGGTTAGATCTGTATCTAAATTAGAATTCAGAGCAAAAACTCTACTGAGTACAATCAAGTTCATCAAAATTGAGTAGTTACCAATAGCAGTAAAGCATAAAAAGATTTAATCTTGTCAAACCAAACCTTCACTTTTCAAACCTCAGGAAAATTACAAAAAAAGCAGTTCATAATTCAACATTACAAGCACACCTAGCAGTACTATAGTCTTCCAACTTTTCTGCTACCAAATAAACAGAAAAAGAAGAAATGCAGTACTAGTGTCACTTACCTATGAGAAAGATCACACTATCCCATTCTCAATGAAGTGAGAAGAGGGATCTGAGCCACAGCCTTCAGTTTCTTTCACTTCACCCATTTTCTGGTCTCTTTGATGTTATTTCCTTGAACACATTTGGGTATTTCTAAGGTAGAAAAGATGAGCTTGGTTCAGTCAAATAAGATCCAAAGAACCCTTGCTTCAGAAATTAAACAGATTGAAAGGTCCCATCAACCAAAAAGAAAGATATAATCCCCATTCCACAGGAAGTGGTGGTCGAGTTCACACACCCAGCATCATTTTTTTTTACTTTTCTGTTGCCCAGCCAACGAGCCAAGAAAAAAGTGCATGAGGACCACCTTCCATACATGTGAACAACCAAAGGTGTAGACACCAAAAGAGAGAAAGTGCTAGCAGACTTCACAATAGAGCATGCTATGTGTATACGTATGTGAAACACAGAGAGAATCCTGACCAATATAGATAATGTCACTGTATTTCAAGTGGTGAAGGAGACATTAACTACTAAACAAAAACAATAACAAAGCCCCTAGACTTTCTTCATAATGTCATAACTAAGAGCCTAAGACCAGCAACCAATAGTGTCCTTTCAGTCCTCACAAAACATGATGATTCTAAAGACTACCAAATGCATCATACCCGTCATGAGTAAGACAAGCAGTGGGTATAAACATCTAGGTCATATTTTCTGAAGGGTACAAAACTTAGTGCTTCATGTGTTTCTTGAATTGATCCACTATGTTTAAATTCACTTCGTTCCTTTTAGTTAAATTCTCTCTTTTATCCATTGTAGATGGTAGTTTACATGAATTTTCTAAATATTGTTTGAACTGTGATACCATATGGATTTCTTTTTGCATCTTAATAAAGATGGAGTTGGGTAGAGGAAATTGATTTGGTGATATTGATGCAGCCATGCAGGTTATGATAAAATGGATCCAAATGATCTAGGATGGGAGCTCATTGAGATTCTGAACCCACCGAACAAGCCGGGGAGAATTACTGTGATAAATAGGATGGGAGCTGAGAACATGAGAGTGAAGCTCTGATGATCTTTCCTCTCACTACCACACTGCAATCCAAGATTGAATGCATCTCAAGCACTTGAGGTTGCCTTCATAATTTCTTAAAGGCTTTAAAAAGAGGATTGGCTAATTCCCAGTTCTAAAACCCTGTATCTGATGCAATGCATCAATTAATTTAATACAGTTACAAAAAGTTAAATTAATAACCAGAATATGAATCAGATAAACGATAACAAAATAACTGAAAAGAATAGCACACTGTTTCATGTTTGCTTTGATGCCGTCAATCTAAGGACATATCATCCAATTCAAAACAATAGCAACCTGCAACAGGAGAACAAGAAATTAACTTTCCTAAACAAATATGGCAAAATCCCAAGTTCAAAATTTTGACAGTATCATCTTATTCAAATTATTCCATTCCAAAGCATGATTGAAATGATCAGGCTCTGTTTTGGACCCAGCACAGCATTTAGCTAATATATCAGTAGAAAAGAACAATCATTGTCAACCACAGTTTTCGTTAACTAGACAAAATAATCAATTAAAGCTCTAAAATCACATTTTCCTGAACAAAACCACTTCAAAAGGGCAATAAACTTTACAAAAAGTACCTCAGCACAGAGCGAATTTCAAAGCAAATATTAGCTCAGATCTGCTGCATTCTTGTCCATCAAGAACAAGGATACTTTACTTTGAACTGAACATTAAAACAACCCACAAAAAATACATCAACAAACTCATTTGAGCTAGACAACGAGATGGGTACCTGAATAAACACAAGCAACATATAGAATAGATTCTCTAGGACCAGACATGGCTTAGAGTGGAGACGCATATCCTGGTCCTTTACTGCAACAACCATCGGAAACGGTCGCGTGTTGTACAACGACAGACGCCATTGCTAGATCTCTTCTGCTTGCTGCTTCTGCTTCCTGCTTCAAGCTATAAAATCTTCTTCTGCTTGCTGCTTCAACGTACTAGGGCTTCGTCTTCTCCTCTGCTTCAACGTACTAGGGCATATCCTGATCATTTCAATCATGCTTTGGAATGAAAGAGCAGAGGACAGAGGGAGAGACTGTAGAAAACCAAACAAAGCTTGAAACAAACGCTCTACAACTTCTTCAACCTCCTGGCTGCTGTTTCTTCAGCTTCGACTTCGTTCTCAACAGGAACCAGGTTTCTTCTTCTTCTTCTTCGTTCTCAACTAGCACCAACTGATTTCGATCAACAGTCCTCTTGCTTGCTGTTCTTCTTCTTCTCTCCTTCGATTTCTTGCTTGCTGTTCTTCTTCTTCTCTCGTTCGATTTTCAGAGATCGATTTCATTTCTAACGCAAAAATGAGACTGGCGGTGAAAGATCTGTTTTTGTGTATTTCAAAAGATTTTGAAAATTGAAAATGAACCCGGTTGCTTTGGTTTTTAAAATCCGTATATACGTATGTACGTATTCTGTTTAAAACGTATTAGTTATTTCGTATGGAAAGGTTATGTACATAACCCACTAAACCGCTTTTACTCAGACCGCTGGTTTACGCTAGGCCGGACCGAACCGACAAAACAGTGCAAAGTTAACTTGGATTTACAATTTTTTAATCCAGGGATGAAGCGGCCGGTGCGCTTGACCGTCAAGCGCGTTTATTACGCTTGACTATAGCAAAGCCCATGCCAAATAGTCAAAAGACGAGGTCTTGTCCCAGTGAAGAGGACTTTTATTTGTAGCGGCACCTACAACATACGGCCATTAGATTTTTGTCTTCTTTTTTATGCTGTCATTAGGTGTTTGTCATCAACACAAAAATAGATTAGACAATAGAAAAAAAAACAGAATTACACTTCTGAGTATGTGATGAGGACAAAACATCAAACAGGGTTTAACCATGGTCGAGTCTTGCACTTCGGTGGGAATGGATCTATCATGAGCGTGATCTCGTAGGATTCATGGCATGTGATCGTGTTATAGAAGGTAACTACCATTAATACGAGATGAGCGATCGTGTTAAGTAAGGTAACTATCTTACCACTGAAAGAAGGGTAAAACCCTATGATCGAACGGCCACCAAGAGAAGGCACGAACAAATCCAACGGTTAAAGAAGGAAGGTAAACCCTATATAGATCATAGGTTCATGCACAATTGAGGTGTTTGAATCGTTTCCCTCCATTATCATTTTCAATTTAAACTCCGCAACTAGTCAGAGCTGTGTGGTGTTTCACTCTCTAATTTAACCTTTGGAGGTGACTCTACCCAACCGTACGGTCGGCCCACATCTAACTTTGTCTTGCTTTTGTAGGTCAACTTCAAGGGATTTGAGGGTTAAACAGATTTTGGATGCAATTGTATGAATTTTTGATTTTACATTTGAAGGTTTATTATCTTTTAATTTTCCAAATGAAGTCCCTGAAGTCTATCCCCAAATTTTACAAACCTTAGGTACGAATAACTCTTCCATGACTGAGAGAAGCAGAGTTTTAAGGATTTTGATCTGCTCAAGGTTGTGCTTTTTGCAAATGGTGACCTTGTTATAATTGTTGATTTGTTTCCATCACTAAAGGAACTCGATGTGGTTTGGAGCTGTGACCTGTGAATGTGGAAATCCTATTGCTTTTTTTAAGGGAGAGCAAAATGCTCCCATATTAGCTGGAAAATTCACTGGGCGGTGTTTACTTATTTCTTCTGATTTTGCGGGTTTATAAGGTGATTTGTTGTATAAAAATCTTCATCTTTAATTCTCTTTACTGGGTTTGTGGAGTTTCCTGCTGAGCTTTCTGTGCTTGAGCAGAGAGAGAGAGTACTCAGAAGGTATGTTTGAATAGCTGAGAGGCGTTGCTTATTGCTGGACGGCAAACTCTAAATATTGCAGAAGGAAGGCAAAAAGGATTGACTACGACACAGAGGTGTTATCCGTTCGTGGAAAGGAACCTTTACAATCGATTAAATGAACAAAAGAGAATGATTGAAAGACAAAGTTGCAGTTGGAGGGAAATAAAGTCAATAGGGTAGCATATTTGTATTTGCCGTCAAGTCTAAAGGAGTAAAAATCAATCTAGGGTTTTTCCTCATGCAAGAATAGACTCTAAGCCAGGGACCTTATTGTTGTAAATTTGGAATATATAATTCTAAGAAAATAAAACAAAAAATGTATTTTTTTTCTTCTTCTGGTACTAGTACTGGTGCTTTTTTTTTTGGTAAATACCACTTACCTCCCCTCTTAGCTAGACAAATAATACTTACACCCCTTCTTACTTAGATAATATCACTTACCTCTCCTCTTACCTAGTAAATTTATCAAACACCTCTCCTCTGTTAACTTTATCGGTTAAATTTAACTTTTACCGTTAAATATTTTTCTAAAACTCCAAACTACCCTTGGAGAAAAGAGAAAAACGAAAGAAATAAGGTTGGAATCGAATAAAATTGTGGATTATTGGATGTTGTATGGATTGACGGGTATAGTTTCGGATTGGTTTGGTCCAATTCATTAGTGGGCTATCAACTTGTATTAAATAGACCAAATCACTCTTCATATCGAACCATTGAAAATACTCAAACCGATAAACCTATTAATGGCCAATGCAGGGTTGGTTGAGTGGTAAAATCCTCACTTCTCAGTGAAGAAGTTGTGGGTTCGTCCCTTGTAAATGGCATTTCTAGTATTAAAAAACAACAGTTTAAAAAAAAAAAAAAAAAGCCCAATTAATGTTACTTACACTTTTTAGTCTTTACAATAATTGAAGTTAACATTATTATTAATCTTTTCTTGTTAGTGATGGAGGACGTAATGGAGTGTTAATTATTATTTATTTCTAATTTGTGAAGTGTATAAGTATTTGTTTATACTACCTTTTTGATTGATAAGAGTATCTTTTGGAACATTTTTTTAAATGGCATTTTTTAGTAGATCAAAGAAGATGGATATTATAGACATATTAATTATGTCGAAATGTTAGATATTTTTGTTTATTTCATTTGTTCCTTCAATAGAATTGAGTTTATTTTACTATTTATAGAGTTCTAAGAAGTTAAAGAGATTAATTTGTTTAAACCTTAAGCCCAAGAGGCAAGATTCAAAACCCATATAATTGTTAATTTAAGACGGACTATTGTGGTATGATAACATGTTAGTAACGTTCTCAAAATTGTTCAACCTCAATCCAGACTGTTAGTCAGCTCAAATCCAAATCGTCCCAAATTAAAACCGAATGGAAACCACAATTGTGTTACCAATTGTGTTTGGGCTTGATTTCTGTTAAGCCCAAACCAAACCCTTGAAACCCCTAGCCCTACATGACAAATTGATGGCATCATCAATGGGGATTAAAAAAAATCCTGATAATGTGTGATCTATCCTTCTTGTCTTTCTGCTTGTGCTAAGATTATTGTAATTCTCACAGCCAAGGATTTAAATAGATTACCTTTGTACCAATAAACAGAATTCATAGGGAAAACTGATTTTCACTTTTGCTTTTCTCAAATTTAGGATATCTCTTTACCATTTGCCTGTAGCTAGATTTTTTTTTTTTTTTTTTTTTTTTTTGGTTACTAAGCTGGAAAACTTCATTCATGAATTTTAAAAAAAATACAGACTCATATTAAAGAAAAGAAAGAAATACAAAAGATAATTGCATGAAAACACAAGGTTCGGTCTGAACCAAGGAATGAAAATTGACCAAATGTCATACATGCAATAAACAAGGTCATCCAGGCTAAGGAATGGGTCGAGCCCAATAAGCCCTTAGAATAATGGTCGTAACAACCACCGCAACAATTAGGCATAAGGAATATGATATACATATCCTTTATCACAAACGCCCAAAGAGGCGACACGCCAGAAAAACAAAAAGATAATACTCCACAAGGGCGGAAACGATAGCCACGACAAAGACACACCGACGACAACCAACAACATGAGACTCTTACAGGAAGAAAGCTTCTAGGAGACACTTCCAACTATGACGTAAAACCTTCAGATCTACGGAATGCACTACTGGAGCTCACATCTACCTTTTTTTTTTTTTCCCAACTGGCTCTTCACATAAAATAGAGAGAGACATCTAGAGAGAGAGAGAGAGAGAGAGAGAGAGAGAGAGAGAGAGAGAGAGAGAGAGAGAGAGAGAGAGAAGCTGAGAGAGGAGAGGATTGGAGAGAAAGAGGCGAAGAGGAACAAAGGGGAAAATAATAGCGAGAGCGTGAGACAGAATAGAGGCGAGAGAAAAAATAAAAAAATAAACCAAAGAAAGCAGGGAGAAGGCGGAGAGAGAGAGAGAGAAACGAGGCGAGGAAACGGAGACAAGGAGAGTCTCTCCACCTCAAAGCACGGCGACCTTCAACGGTGTTTTCACTAGGGTTAATTCGCTTCAGCGGCTCCTGATTTTGCTCACAAAAATATTGTTATTTTATCTTCGCTCTTAATATAACAGCTAGTCAGTAAGAGAATTAAGCAAAACTGGTTACCTAATTCTGTCTTTCACTTCCCTTGCCCCCTGAATTTATTTTCATTGCTGAATTTCACTCATATGGTATCAATTGTATATGGTAATATATGTGGGGCTCGTTTCTTAAAGAATAATAAGTCTCTTCTTTTTGCTTTTTTCTTTTTATTGAACTACAATTTCATAGAATAGAACAGCAAGGAACACACAAGACATTTCAATTACACAAATCAAGAGCCAAAGAGTGGCAATAGGCCAATCTGTCTTACTTTCCAATGTTAAAGCCCAGTTTATTAGAGCATTCGCAAAATCATTAGACCCTCTAGTACTAAAAACAACAAACACAGATTGGAACTGGGACATTAAACCTCTTATGTCTTTTAACAATGTGAGTAATGACTGAGTCGCAAGGGATGCCAACATCGCTCATAGCCTCCACCAGTAGCTTGCAGTCTAACTCACACACCAATATTTCAAAACCCCCAACAGCAGCAGCTAGTAAACTAGCTCAAAGAGCACCAACTTCCCCACATAAGTAGACCAATAGGCACGAGAAAGGCTCAGAAAATGCCAAGATAGGGTCTCCAGCAGAGTCACGAGCTATACTACCCATTACCTTCACCCTTGTAGCTTTAGAATGAGCGTAGTCACAATTAAGTTTAAGGGCCTGTTTGGTTACAAATCTCTGGATTCATGAATCGTTCCCGTTTGGTTGTAAAATCTCTGATTCATGAAATCTGTTCATCTTTTCACTAACGTGAATCGAGTTTATGGGTAAGTGGTGAAATCCAGAGATTTCAAAAAAGCTATACATTTGCACATTCACAAAAATCACATCGATCAAATAGTTTTGTAGGATGAATCACCAGATTTCATTCCACAACCAAACATATAATTTTATAAATTATATCTCCATAGATTTGAAATCTCTAGATATTTGAAATCTCCAAACTCATGTAACCAAACAGGCCCTAACCCACTAAGGAGAGGGAGGGATCCAACTGTCACCTTGGGAGACCCAACCCAAATCCACACTAGCCTAGTACTCCTACTGAGTCCGTTGTACTTTGTGAATTATAAGCTCAGAAGCCGATTGGGATCCACGAAAGCACAAATCATTAATGGCCAGCAATAGAGTTCATCCCACATAGAAAAAGTGGCTACTTGATTCCATCTCATTTCTTAAACTTTGAGATACTATTCCTCAAGGGCAAATTTCATGTTGACCCCGAATCTATAATCAATTACATCTACTACCTGTGAAAAGAAATCAATTACAAATACCTCATTACTGTTAAGTAGTAAAGTTAAATGATATCATTCACAGTAAGAGGGTATTTTTAATTGATTTCTCTTCTGGTATAGTATATGTAATTGAATACAAATCCAGGGGATCTGTATGTAATTTGCCCATTCTTCAATGTCTGTTCCATTCATTATACCATGAAGGGTTTAATTCTTTTAATCTCATGTGTTGCATTCATTGAATGTGCAAGATTCTGGACCCTTGGAAGATCTTTACCTACCATGGTTAGTCATACTGGTCTATGATTGTAGGTGTGTCATTTTATCAATATATTAATTTAATAATAAATTTATAGATTTATGGACTTGACATGTTATTAGGAGAGGTGGAATAAGTAGAGAAATGCATATGGAGTTTTATGTGATCAACATATTCCTTTAAAACTTAAAGAAAATTTCTATTGGACTATTGTTTGACCTGCTATGATGTATGGTGCTGGATATGAAGTTATTAAAAAGTATTATATATGATAGATTAATTCAATTATGTAGAGATGAGGATGCTAAGATGGATAAGTGACAAAATTATGAAGGATAAGATGAAAAATGATCACATTAGAGCTGGTTTGAGTGTATCTCCGATAAGTAATAAATTATGAAAAAGTCGATTAAGGTTGCACGACCATGTTCTATGGAGGCATGTAAACGGCCTTTTACGGAAAAGTGATTTATTTCAGATTGAATGAATTAGAAGAGCCAGAGACAAACCTAAGATAACCTTAAGAGAAGGGCAAGGTAAGAAAAAATATGCATAGCTTAGGCATTATAGGACTATTTCATTCAATTCTCTAATGGTTTGAAATATGTAGAATGATTTTTTATTGTAATTGGATGATGACATATACATATTTGTTCCTCTTGTGGGCATTGTCCAGAGCATGATGATGGATGAAATAATTCTACCAAAAAAAATTGATAGATGAAATAATTGGTTGGACCGTATGGTCTATGGTAGCATATGGATCAGCTGCTACCACACGCTACCTGTCCAGTGTCCAGGAAACTTGATCATTATAGTTGTATGTATATTTTGTTTCGTTCTTATATTTGATCTTTGGTCTTGCTTTTTCTATAATATGATAATCCCATAGTTACATGGTTATAACATTCAAAATCCTTATCAAGGGCCCCATGATCATGTTGCTTGCATTTTCAAGTAAGTATCCACCGACCAATCAATTATCTATACTTTTCTTTAGTGGACATCAATTGTCTATATGTATAAAATGAAAGAAAAATTCAAATTTTTTATAAACTCGATAAAAATTTATGTACAAATAATAAATGAAGCTGAACAATTCTTGAAGAGTCTATGCAGAAATGATGTAAAAGCTTAGAAAACGACACAGCACTCTTAGAGAATATCTTAGATCTCTAGCTATAATGCCACATGGCCCACATCCAATAACAAGAGATTATAATGGGAAAGCCATTTCCCATATTTTAAAACTAGTCAGGATTCTTATGATATAAGAATCAAGTTGGGACTTGGGACACTTTAGTTGTGGGAAAACTAACAAAAATGCTTTATGAAGTCAGCAGGTCAATAATTTAGAAGTAAAAATAATTAATTATTCCCTTTCTTCTTCCTTTCCTCATTGGTGATTTTGTGTGGACTTCATTGCTTCTTTTCTACGTTTTTTTTCTTGGTGAGGCACAAGAAAGGCTTAGAAAATGCCAAGACACGGTCTCAAGCATGAATCTGGATTTTCTCCCCGTCGGGGGAACACACATGGCTTCCTTACCACAAAAATCAGTGGGTCCCACTGGTTAAAAAAAAAAATTCAAAAAGTGTTTTTCACCGTGGGCCCCACTGGTTTTTGTGGTCAGAAACCGTCGGGGTCGCTGATCCGTACTCCTCAAGCACCCCCTGTAGTTTTGGAACGAGAATAGTCAAAATTAAGTTTAACCCACTGAGGAGAGGGAGGGATCCAATTGTTAACTTGGGGGACCCAACTAAGGTAGAATGGGCCACAGGCCTCTCCAAATACATGCTAGCCCAAAACTCCAAATGGGTCTGTCTTACTTTGTGAATTATATAAGCTAAGAAGCCCATTTGGATCCACGAAAGCACAACTCATTCCTGGCCAACCATAGAGTCCATCACACACAAAAAATGGCTAACCGATTCGTCTCTCTTCTTAAACTTTGAGATACTATTCTTCAATGTTCTCATAAAAGATATCCATTCCATTTATTTTGCCTTGAAGGGTTTTATTCTATTAATCTCAAATGTGTAGCATTTATTGCATGTGCAGGATTTTGGACCCTTGGAAGATCTTTACCTACCATGGTTGGTCATAATGGTATATGATCGTAGGTGTGTCATTTCATCAATATATTAATGCACCAATGAATATAGATTTATGGATTTGACATATTATTAGGGGAGGTGTGTCTAGCGTCTTGTGTGCTTAACATATTTCTATAAAGCTTAAGGAGAAATTCTATAGGGTTGTTGTTTGACTTGCCACGATTTATGGTGTTGAGTAATGGGTTGTTAAAATCCATCATATAGATAAACTTGGTATAATAATCCTCTTATGGGCATTATTCAGAACATGATGTGTTAGGATAACATTGATAGATGAAATAATTGGTTAGACTATATAGTCTATGGTACTTGACACAAAAAAAAAAAAAAAGAGTCTATAGTAGCATATGGATCAGCTGCTGCCACGCCCTACCTATCTAGATAGGAAACTTGATCCTTATATTTTATTTTAGTAAATTATGGAAATAAAAAGTGGTGCCCACCATTCTTATGCCAATGGGATGATGATAGGATGGGGTGGGGCCCAAAATTAATGACATTGCCAATATTTTTTTGTTAGGTTATGGACTTGCTATATGATTGGAGGGTATGCTTTGTCTTTTATCCTGCACCATCAAATTCATTTATTTATTTATTGAAAAACGTATCCAAATCTGTGGTCTGGCTATTTTCATAATATGATAATCCCATAGCCGCATGATTCTCACGATCAAATAATAGTTTCATGCTTTCATTCATATATATATTCTTAGTTGGTTTTTTTTTTTAATGAATTTATCTTATTCAGTTTATTATTATTATAATTATAGAGACGTGTTGTTCATGTTTGAAACTTTAATTGGTGTAATGCCAAACATTTTTTTTTTGACCAAAGAAAAAAGTCAAACATACTTTTCAAACAAATAACTATTATTAGCATTTGTTATTTCCACATGAATGATTTACTTGTACACTAAAACAAGTATGACGTGATATTATATATTTTGTTTAAATAATATTTTATAATAATTCTATTCAAACTTTAAGCATATTATCAATCAAGTATTGTGGCCCCAAAAGTCTTAGGCAATGTTTGGCAAAGTTTTCATTTTTTTTTTAATCTATTTTTCAAAACTCCATTTATGTCAAAACAAAAAATGTTTGGTAATTAAAAGGTGAAATAGATTTTGTATTAAAAATACACATGTTTGGCTTTTCTATAAAGGTGACAATTGCGCCAGGTGAGGCTTCCTTGCATTACAGCCAAACCCTAGCACCATTTGCATGTCTTTTCTATAAAAATTGAAAACCACAATTGCTGCCATGATCGGCTTCGAAATCTCTGCATTACTTGAGAATTTACCGTTTGGTTGTAAAAACCCTAGACAGAAATCGGTTCACCATTCCTGAAAACGTGAACTTATATATGGGCAGGGATGAAATCTAGAGATTTCAAAAAAGCTCTACATTTGCAAAATTCACAAAAATCCGTCGATCAAATAGTTTTAGCGCGATCTTCCCACCAAACATCTATTTATAATTATAACTCCATAGATTTGAAATCTATAGCTAAATCTAGCAATCTCGACTGTGTACCAACGCCTTAAGAAATTATTGAAATCACTTTAGGCGGGGTTGGTTAAGGTGTTCATTGAAGGGAGTTTAATTGAACAAATGGATGTTTCTCATCAAATGATAGAATTCAACTAGCCCCACCAAAGAAAATTGAATGTCTAAAATTAAGGTTTTGCATTTTGCATCTTTTGAAATTATTTCCCTTTCTCCTTCCTTATATTTATTGTAACCAAGTTAGAGTCTACGTTTTGAAATAGGAGGGTTTATAATTTATATACATATGAGGGAGGGGATTACATAGATGCCTACGATCTCTCCACTAAGAAGTATGGATTTTACTACTTTTACTAATCTTGCATTGACAATTTGATGGTTTTCTATTTTTCTAATCTTTTTAACAGTTGAATCATAGTTCATTTCTCCGTCCATAACTTTTTTTTTTGTTAATGGAAGATAAGAATGATGAAGGAAAATTATTGTTCAGAAAGTTTGATTACAACATTCAAGCTCCTTATCAAGGGGCCCGATGGTCATGTTGCTTGCGTCTTTAAGTATATATCCACCTTTTTTGGTAAAACAAGTATATATTCACCGGCCAATGGATTATCTGTACTTTCCTTTTGTAAACATCGATTTTCTATATTCATACAATAAAATAAGAGTAAAAAAAAAACCAAATTTATATAAACTTGATAAAAGTTGATGTACAAAGAATGAATGAAATTACGAAAGTGACAATTTAATAGTTTGGTTGGTTACCAAATATATTATATATAATATGACTAATAGATACTAATAGAATGTTTTCACATATATAAAAACCCCACACTAAAGAAGGCTCCAGCCTATCTGGGTTGGTTTCGCTGTCGCCTCATAGCCCTCTTAAAAACTAACAAAAAACAGCTTTTGGTACTTAAGTAGTTAAGGGGAACAATCCCTATATATTTTGCATATGTTCTATGTTCAACATTTAGAATTTGACTTATTATTTGTCACATCTTATTTGCGTAAACGATTTTATACTTATATTGTTTTAACAAAAATATATTAATTTTTAATTATTTTTAGCATTCGTGTCAACTTTATTTAATTAATATTTTGATCATAATAGATATAACGTTGTTGTTCAATTACAAAAAATGCCAATTTGAAAATCATTACTTTAGCAGGTAGATATGTTATTTATAATTAATAAGGATGATATATTTGTTTTTATTTTATTTTTATCTAAATTATTGAAGCAACAAATCCTTTGAAGCAATATTACGGGAAAAAAAGAAAAAAAGAAAAGGAAAAGAGAGTGAAAAGTAGTCCATACGTCATGATTTGGCCTTCAGACTAAGATGTCAAGAATAATACTAATACTCATAGAATCTAGACAAAATTGCAAGATTCAAATCTCAAATATATATTTTTTCTGTTTGATTCAAAAATCAACTTCATGAATATCCTAAACAGTTGGATCATGTCCGGAGGATGGATAACCCTCCTCCCCACCCAAAAAAAGAAGTTTTTGTCTTAACATTTAAAAAAAAATCAAATTTAGTATTAAAATCAAGGTCATTTTTTATTTATTTATTATTTAATTAATGAAACAATGGCTGGCTACAGACGTACAATTGATATTTCCTTAAACTTATAATATTATTATTTTTTGATAACAAATAAACGGGGTTTAGCAACCCTGAAAAAAAAAAACACTACTCAAGCATGTAAATCTTATCCGCCAGTAGAATCTTCTTCAATTCTTGGAGTGGATCCAGAAAGAATCGCAAGATTCCTCTAAAGAAGTCGGTTTCTTTGTGATCGAGTCAACAGTGTAGTTGGACTCCCGATACGAATGTTGGAATTTAATTCATTTTTAGCTTCCCACTTTTTCATTTATTGCATGTACCACTGTTGCTATTTTTCTTTGTATTCTTGAATTAGATTTTAACAGATCAATAGCTTTGAGAGAGTCTAATTCCATGTATAAATGCATAAAATTCTTCTCGCCTTGCAACATTAATTCTTTTATAGATCGTCTGTAATTCAGTTTCTAAAATATTCACAAACTTATATTATTAATTTATTATTTTGTTGTTTACAATGATACAGAGGTGGGGCCTTGGGGATATGTGATAATGTAAGATATATTTTTTGGGTATTAGAATTTAGAAGGACGTTATATTTAACCCAAAAAGAAAAAAAGAAAACGACTTTATATTTCAATAAAACGGAAGTGGCCCCACAGGGAATATACCTTTCGTCGTCCTTTAAAAGCCAATGGCTCTCTCCTTATCGTGTGCGTCTCTCGCCGCGAATCGTCGTCAATCGTCGTCGTTGGTGTCTCAGGCATTCACCTTGGTCTGTCTCTCTGTCACTCCCGTTTCCCGTAACTCCCTGATACCTGCATCGTTTGCTGTGGTGCTGGTTCTTCACTGCATCTCAACGTATCGGGAATCGGGTAGGTCGTGAGGGGACGGGGAGTTTGCTTGCTTGCTTGCATGTAGCCTTGTACCAAATATTCTATATTCCTTGATTACTTCTTTTTCTGTCTCTTGTAACTGGTAAGAGATTCAGACTTTTCTGGATTGGTTTGATTTTACATATTTCCTCCAGTTGTTTTTAATCTGCACGCAATCCAATTTTTCAAGGAAAAGTCAGAAATTTAGAATTTTCAGAGCTAGACAAGTATTTAATTGATCTCGTTTGATTGAGAAATGACCTTGTTTTTATACTTCTCTGAAGAAAGAAGAATAAAGGAAGAAGAACAGGAGGAGGAGGAGGAGGAGGAGGAGGAGTAAGGAGAGGCCAAAGTTTGTAATTTGATGGGGTTCGTGGTTGATTCCCAAAAGGAGGGGGACTGTAGCACTGGTGGAGGACTTCTACGGGGATTTCGAAGTTTGGTGAGGAGAAAGCAGGTTGATTCCGATCGTGTCAAGGTTCATGGAGGCCAGTTGGCCAAGAACTTATCTATTGTTCAGCTTCTCGCAATTGGTAATTTTTTTTTTTTTGGTTGAATCTCTTCGGAGTTCGAGTTCCAGTTTTTCGATTATATGGAATCTTGTTTTTGGTCAAAATATGGAATCTTGTTTGTTTTGGTGTCTTATGGATTTAGAGAGCTGAGCCATTGGCTTGTTTCGTGCAATAACTTTTCCTCTGCATATGAATGGGAGTAAGTTCCTTCTGGTTGCTCAACAAGCCTTGGGTCAGAGATCTCTTCTCTCCTTTCTCCCCACTCCTTGTAGTTTAGGAAAATCAGTGGCAATCCGTGAGACAGCCAACGGAGCTGGTTTAGTATTTCCTTGAATAGGAAATCCACATCGCTGGAAAAGATAATAAAATATATAAAGAAGGAGAAGATTGCCATCAGACACTATAAAATGCTCTGCTAAGCTCTTTCACAATATTTGTTTGGTCCGAGTTGTAGAACATATTCTTTTCTTGCTTTCAGATTCCAGCCATGTAGATGGGCATGGCTCATCCTTCACAGAGAAATATAGAACTTCTAACATTGTTTCAGTTTTAATTCGCATGTAGGATTCTTAGGGGTGGATCTCACTCAACAACAAATTCACGTCCCAATGATTCATTTTTTAAGATGAAGTCCTTGCAAAATATTAGCCTCCTACTCTATAGTCTGTATTTAGTTATCAGTATAATACAACAACAACATCAACAACAATAAGCCTTTGCCTAACTAAATTTGGTTGGATTCATGGATCCTTGCCTTCCAATTAACTCTATTTGAGGCCATACTAAATATAAGGCCTAAACTATCAATATCTTTTCTCACCACTTCTCTTATGGTTAATATTAGGTCTGCCCCTAGTTCTTCTACTTTCTTCGATTTGGATTAAATCATTTCTCCACACAAAGGAGGCATTCAAAGGCCTTTGTTGAATGTGGCTATGCTACCTTAATCGACTTTCTCATAGCTTATCATTTATCGAAGTTACTCCAAGTGTGGCTCTAATATGATCATTTCTAGTTTTGTCACTCATTCATCTTAGCATCCTCATTTTTGCTACACTTGAGTTTATTTATATAATGCTTTCTAATAATCCAAAACTGTGCACAATACATCATAGCTGCTCGTATGACAGTTTTATAGAATTTTCCATTGAACTTAAAGGAATACGTCAATCAAGTTGTATGTCCCAAGTTTTCTGTTTTGTTTCATTACCTTATAGGAATGTTACGAAGATTAGACTTAGGGATTGAATCATTCAATGTTAACTCCAATCTGAATTGGTTGAATCCTTGTAATGTGGAACAAGGTGAAAACAGAAACAGCCTCCTCCTCGCCCCCAAAAAAGAAAGAAAATTAATAGGGTACATATAGGATTAAACTTTGAAGTTTCAGAGGATCCAACCCCTTTGGAATGCCTCCAAGACAGTCACAACTCCTGAAAATGACATAATAGGAGCCCTATTTCAAATTATCCTGAATTTCTTTTTCTGAACCTGCAGGTGTCTATTAATTTGGTTACAACAAGATGAGCAGAAACCAAAAATGGATAACATATTATTTTAAGGTCTCATAATGTGTAACATTTCATTTCCTCCCCTTTAGACAACACATCTTTCTCTTCAATGAAGTTAATGATCATCATTTCACATGTCTACTCAAAAAATGTGCAAAACAAGGGCAATTTTTAATGACAATGACTTAATAATGAATAAAATTTTAAATTATCTTGGAAACCCTTTTTTCTATGTAACTTGTAAGTGACTTTTGGAAATAAAACTTGGGGCAACTAAGCAAAGGTGTTGAGTTTTAAATTCACATATGGAGATGTTATTTAGCAGTCTCTAATTACATGTTCAATTTATGATAAATATTGTCAAAAGGTTTTGTAATTTTTTCAAGTGGCAAGGCATTTATTCCACTACGTAGACAGATGATGTATTTAGTCCAACTGTTGGATGAATAGAAGATGCCTAGAGTATGACATGTCATGTTATGGAATCTAGTTTAATCTAATATCCTGTTTGTATCACCATGCGTGCCAACAGTCTAATTGTTACCCTGCTCTTTGCCTCCTTCCAAACTTGGAGTTGGAAAAGACGTTTTGAATTAAAAAAAAAGAAGTAAATATGGATTGTTCATACTTGTCTTGTGATCTCTGGGAACACTTCATTGTTTTGTACCATTGATAACTACCCTATATGTAATCAATGATCATAAAGCTCAACTGTCATCCCAGCCTTGGGGTCAGCTACAAATCAACTATATTCAAGGCTATATTTGTTACTAGTCTTAGGCTATGCATGTCCTTCTCTTCAGTTCTTCTAGAGTCATTTTAGGCTTAGCCTTGACTCTTTAGCTCTTTCAATCTGAATCAGAGTGCCCTTCATACCTGGAGCCATTCTATGACCTCAGTTTCACATGTACATGCCTCCTCAAATGGCTTTGTTGCAGCTTATCACGGTGAATGTAGAGTAGAAGTTATGGTATATGCGCTTTGTCCAGGGCCTACAAATTTCAGGCGGGGCTTGTGCTTGCTTGGCCAAAACCTTCACCCCTAGTTATGATAAAGTCTTACTTGAGTCACTGAAATGCTTGTAATCCTTTATTGGTCTACTTATTTGCTTTTGCTTGACATTGAGTTTATTGTCACTTTCCATAGGTGTTGGATCGACCATTGGGGCTGGAGTTTATGTTCTTGTTGGTACAGTGGCTAGAGAGCATTCTGGTCCTTCTCTTGCTCTTTCCTTCCTCATAGCAGGAATAGCGGCTGCTCTTTCAGCGTTTTGTTATGCAGAGCTTTCCAGCCGCTGCCCATCAGCTGGGAGTGCCTACCATTATTCATATATTTGTGTAGGAGAAGGGTAATCTTTGACTTATTTTTTAATTTCCTGCTGATATTTGTTTCTTTAACACAGTGTTATGACTGCTGATCTATCAATTATGTTATTATTTTTTGTAAAAATAAGAAGAAATTCCCCAAAAATGTCACTTCTGTATGCTGAGTTTTGAATTTATCGTTAATTCATGATTAATATTTTCCATAATGGGTATCACAGGCTTCTATTATCTTTTGTTTGGGTTTTTGATATATTTAACTCCTGTTAAGTTGTTATATATATATGTTAAATGACTACAGTGCTGCTTGGATGATTGGTTGGGCTCTTATACTGGAGTACACGATTGGTGGCTCTGCAGTTGCTCGGGGCATATCTCCAAATTTGGTACAGAATGTCAACCCTGTATTAGGAATTCCTTCTATTTATTTGCTTATATTTTAGTGAGTTATTGTTTCATTGGTGTTGATTTGTCCATGCTAATTCATTCCCATGCTGACTCTTATTTCTATATGGGCAATGGCTTTTGCATAATCCATATATAGAGGCTTTCCTGCATAATTTGAAAACTCAGTAAAATCTTGCTGAATTTTCAGAAATTCTGGTGATTTTGACATTGCTGAGACAAAATGCAATATGAGTAAGGAATTCAACACTGTTAGGTTGAAACTTTGGTAATCTCTAAATTGTAGGAAAAAATGCACGACCTTGGCAAAAATTTTGGCCAAGTCCACCGGCAAAATGACCAACCAAAGTTCATGGCTGGAAATCCATTGTTTTGACGAAATTTTATTCAGGCTGGAATAAGATTGAAAACTGAGTTCTTGATAAAATTTCTGTTTGGATGAAGTTAAGCTACCTGGTAAATAAAGCTCTAAAGATCCTCCAAAAATTAAAGCTATAGAATAATAGTTGACAAGAAATTGAATGGCCAATAATTCAAGGGATCCTCCAACACATGGGTGGTGAAGGATTGATTTTGGACCACAAAATGGACTAGTGGCAGTTTCAGATGATACCTTGTCTCTCCAAGTCAGGAATTTAAAGGGGAAAAAAGAAGAAAAAGAAGAAGAAGAGAATTTCCCAGTACATGAGGCTCCTGCTACAGCATGGGTTGGGAGTTGTATGTAGCCTTAAATGTCTGCTTCGCAAGGGATGCTGTTTCTGAGTTTTGGACTTCAACCAAAAGGTTGAATAGCATGATCTAACTGTTATGCCAAGGATCTCCCACAGATTTACCTATTTGCCATATCTCCTACAGATTTACCTAAATGTCTCCACATCCAAGGTTTAATATTATAGGGTGGCTTCCCTAAGTTGCTTGTGTGAACCTTTTTCTTTAATATAATAACAGGATCTGAATATTTATATTGTTTACTTCATTATCTAGATGATTCTTTTTTTGCATGGAAGATTGGGTAAATCAGAGGGGACATCAACATTAGGCAATCAGGTGCACACCAATGAACTAGGCTTTTGAAAATAAAGTCTATCAGAGCTTATAGTTATGATTTGAAAGGTGGTTTTCACATTGGGTTAATTGATTCTTGCATATATTTGTCGTGTCCAAAACACAGTCAATTGCATTCTCTTTTTTCCCGTGTTCTGAGGTGCATGCGTTCTTTAATTCAGAGTTTCATAGGTATTGTAGTTGGTAGAAACTGATGTTTACTGTATTCTTACAAGTCCAAAGAGCATTAAAAAAAAAAAAAAAAAAAAAAAATCCTTGGATTGCCCTAGGATAGTAGAAGGGGAATTTTTTGTTGTAACCAAAATTGGTGATGAATTAGTGATCTTAAGATTTTTTTCACTTTCTAGTGTAACACAATTTTTTCAATGATGGAAAAATCCTGTTATTTCTTATGTATACTTACAAAGCCTGCAAGACAATGGTAGCTCTTGAAAGGTGACATAAATGTTATATCAATTTTAAATTATTTTTAAAAGCTTTATTTGCTTGTTACTTAATAAGAGCTTTTAGGAATATGGCAAAATAAAGAAGTATACAACTTCTCAGTTCACGAACTTAGTTATGAGTTTATGACAAGATGCATCCATAAATAAAATGACCTTCTCCTTGAACTACCTCCAATCTATTTAGGAAGACTAAGAACTTGATTAGAGGTTAAAGCAGGATTACAATAAAGTCTCTGACTCTGAATCTTGAATAGTATGGACATCTGTGCGAGTAAAATATAGATATGACAAGGTTGTTTTTTGCAAAAACTTTTGGTGTGTCCTGACTATTATGGTTATAATTCTTGTCCTTTTTTTTCCCCCTAAACCATTTCAGGCATTGTTCTTTGGGGGGCCAGATAGTTTGCCTCCTTTTTTGGCCCATGTACAGATTCCTGGGCTTGATGTTGTGGTTGATCCATGTGCTGCAATCCTTGTCCTTGTGGTCACTGGACTGTTGTGTGTGGGAATTAAGGAGGTACTTATCAACAATTCCATTCCTTTTTAAATTGAAGTTTGACTTCCATTTTATTGTCCTTCAATTCAAGCACTTATTCTTGCAGAGTTCGCTTGTACAAGCCGTTGTAACTACAGCAAATATCTGTGTCATGGTTTTTGTCATAATAGCTGGAGGATATCTGGGTTTCAAGAGTGGCTGGGCAGGATATGAAGTTCCTAATGGGTAATGGCTCATGTTGATCTATACACTTTAAAATATTTGAGCAAATTGCATTTACAGCCCTTGTGTTTGCAAAGAATTACATTTGCACCCCCTGGAATTTATTCTATTAGGCACACATCCCTTATATTCCCTACTGTTAGAATAATAGGGTTAAGTGATGAGTCAGCATGTATTGTATTTTCAAAATTTCCAATATTACCCTTCTTTATTTCAAACTTTTTTTTAAAAAAAGAAAGAAAGAAAAGAAAACAACCAAAAGTCTTCTATCTTTTACTAAAAAAATTCTTTTTCTAAGCAATTTCCTAAGTAGTCTATGCACCCTAAAAATTGACTGACTTTTATGTATATGTTTATTTTTATTTTTGATTTTTATTTTTTAAAAAAGAAAAACTTACATTAAGATTCACTAAGGGTAAATATGCCTTTTTATATTTAAGATTGACGGTGTTAGGCATAGGGGAACGTTTGTAAATTCCAGGGGGTGTAAACGTAACTGTTTGCAAACATGGACTTTGCTCAAAATATTTTAGTCTTGTCCTGATCGAAGCATAGCAGCATACTTGAACATTCTTTTTTCATCTTTGTAGGTATTTTCCATTTGGAGTAAATGGAATGCTGGCTGGGTCTGCAACCGTCTTCTTTGCCTACATTGGTTTTGATTCAGTTGCCAGCACAGCTGAGGAGGTATAAAATATTTCTTGACCTAAGATTGAGGATCCTTGTGGCAGCCAAAAAAAAAAAAAAATAAAAAAATAGGGATAATTACTGTTTGTCCCCTATACTATATCTTAATTACTAAAAGAACCCTGTTCTTTATGAAATTACTTTTGCCCCCTCAGTTCTAACGGTGTTAAGAGACCGTTATAGTTGAATGTTTAATGTTTATTTTGCCCTTCCAGAATTAAGAAGCCAAAAGACAATATCATCCTCATTTAGAGAGTAGAAGAAGAAGAAAAAAAAAAATGAGCATATGAAATACCAAGTTTACACTTGTATTCTAGTCATTTTGGATTCCAAAAAAAAAAGACTTCCTAAAATATGTTTTCTTTTATAAGAAAAGGAACTTCTTAAAATGATAAGGTCAAATTAGACAGTAAATAAATAAAAATTTATTGAAAGTAGGAACTTCCAGAAATTGATAACATCAAATTGGAATGTCAATAACAAAAACTGAAAAATAATACTAAATTGAAAAGTAATTATATAAAAGCTTAAAAATAATAAGTTAATCGGTTTTGGGTTTTATCCATGGTACAATATGTCGGCGATATCACTGTGTTGATGGTAGGAAACACAAAATGATAGGGCGACATCGAGTTTTCCAAAAATCGCCGATCTATCGCCAAGAAATTGGCGATGTATCATGAGCAATTGATTTCTCAGTGTTATATTGCCAAATTCTCTATATTTAGCTGAATTTTGTTCGATTTTTCCGTCAGCAACATAATGTGAAGCATGAGCCATGCTCAACGTAATTATATAAAGAATTGTAGACTTTAGTACTTCTCTTCACTAGTTGTGTACTTGTGTTATCTTTGCATGTTTACATTGGTTATTATAAGTTTTTCAGACTTCCAGTTTTGTTGGCATATAGCTAGGCATGTGCTGATCTGGAACTTTAGTTTATGTGATGTTTTAGGCCAAAATAATGCTCCTAGTGTGTTTATTGGCCTCAAATTAGTCTACACTAAAAAAATTCAGTCCAAAATGACCCTAAATTACCCCTCGAAACCGGGGGTCAATTTTTCATTGACACCAATCCAAATGTTGGCGACATTTCGCATTGTAGGTGGTGTTGACAGTCACTGACACCCAAAACGTCGGCGACATTTCGAACCTTGGTTTTATTAAGGGAGAGGAAGGAGTTGGGTTGAGGGTCATTGAGAGGAAGAGGAAGAACTTTTTATTTTATTTTATTTTAATTTTTTTTGGTGTTTGTTTTCTTGGGCAGGGTAAGAGAAGAAGATGAGTTCTTAAGTGTAGTAATTAATTTGATATAAGTGTAAATAAGTAATATAAAACCTTAGGGTTATTTTGGGATCTTTAAATAAATAAAAAGCCACATCATCACTTAACTAACGGAGTTTAAATGGTAGGGGTCAACAAGAATTAGAAGAAAAATCCAAGGTTGGATTAGTAATTTGAAAAAGTCTAGGGGATAAAATAGTAAATAAGTTATAGTATAGGGGGGCATTAGTAATTATCCCAATAAAATAAAACCAACGACTTTATTTCCTCTTTACTAAAAATGGTTATACTTGGAAGTTTCTTTTTTGTTTATGTGTGTGTTAAGATAATGAAACTTGACTAACTTGGCAGCCAATATGACTAATCTGGCCTGCTCAACTAGCAAGTCAGTATGAAAATGGTTCCAACTTAAGAATAGTTGTAAAAACAAATTATGACTAGTTGTAAAAAAGTAGGTAGGCAACTATATATATATATATATATATATATATATATAAAATTATAGCTGTCACTGTGTCTATGCATGCAAGGCATCTGAGGTGGGGAAAGAATCAAGGGACAACTGGATGCCCAGGCACCACCAAAGTGCCTGGATACCTAGGTGCTGCACAACTATGCAAACAATCCCATACACTTTTGAGTGAATCCACAAACATAAAACTGCATAATAGTTCCTTCCATACAAAACAGTAAAAAGAGCAAATCATAGTTAATAAATATCCATGCTAACACTGGGTAAGTTGTCTAGTTTAGATTAAAGTACATGAAAGTTTAAATTTGACTTGAGTTGACTGGGGAAATTGCTAAGTGAATTTGTAGATTTTCTGATCTGGATCATGGGGTGACTGAGTTGGAAATCCAAGTTATGGAGGTAGAGGTTAGGGGGACATCCCACCAAACTTTTTGTGATGCCCAATTTCTCAGCCTATTCCCATGTTGAAATGTTGAATTATAAAATAGTGGTTTTGTAGACTGGTAATCTTAGTGGAGGAAGAAACCAGAACAGCATTGCCTTAAATTCTGTCTTTTTGTAATTTCTTGATTCTTGACATTGTAGGATTGGCTGCTAGATGCCCTCCTTGTCCCCCCCCCCCCCCCAATGACATGTTACCTATTGAAGTATTCAAAGCTTGCTTTATTTTACTGAAACTATCAGATCTCCGTGACAGGTGAAGAATCCTCAAAGAGATTTACCATTGGGCATAGCAATATCACTTTCTATTTGTTGCCTCTTGTATATGCTGGTTTCAGTTGTTGTTGTTGGCCTAGTACCTTTCTATGCTATGGATCCAGATACCCCCATTTCCTCCGCGTTTGCTAGCCATGGGATGCAGTGGGCAGCGTATGTTAAAAGTTCTCTTTTAATATGTGGTCATTCATTCTTCGTCGTAAGTTGGAGGCATTTAAATAAAATGTAATTGGTTTCAATTTTTTTTGGGGGTATTGATGATTACAGGTACATAATCACAGCTGGTGCAGTTACTGCACTCTGCTCAACCTTGATGGGGTCAATGCTTCCACAGGTAAATTATTGGTTGGATTAATTTAATGCTGTGGCATAGTTTTTTAGCTTATAAAGCATGGTTTCCTTTCATTGCAATAGTTTCTTTTATTTTGAATCTCCATACACATGCTTGGAATTGGTTGGCTGCTGCCAGTTTGTTTTCCCAGTTGGTTCTGTTAATTACCTCAATAGATAACTGGTGCAAAATAAGATTTTGTTCTCTCCCCCCCCCCCCCCAAACAAAATGTTAGTGTCTATTTGGCATTATTAGGCACCTTGGAAATTTATCATCCCAAAATCTGTGGTCAATACTTTTAACAAAATTTATCTGCTCAACAAACTGTATACTGATATTGGATGCTTGATTTGTACTAATGCTATTCCAGATATCACATCTTCAAATCCCTAAAGATTTTTAAAAAAGCTGATATTGCAGAATGAAATAGAGCTTGTGAGCCCAGTGAAGTACTGAGGTCTCATGGTACCATAATTCTGATCAGAAAGGCCTCTGTGGTTGAGCAAAAGAAAGGATTGGGCTTATTGGTTTTTATACCATTGAGGAATTAAGTGTGCAAAGCATGTTTTTCCTGGAGAATCTATGCTCTTTGACATCATGATAATAGGCATCTCATCTGTACAAAGCAGTTCACATTTTTAAGTTAGTGCTAGATTAGGTATTTAGGTAGAATCAGTTCAGGTTTTAGAAAATTAAAAGTTTGATTTATCGTTTCCAAATCCATGGGGAAATGAATATAACATTTGAATTCATGTCGATTTCTACCAGATTGCATGAACCAAAAGAATGGATTTGCTTGGAAACAGTTGTCATATATTTAAATGAAATCTTGTATTGTGGCAGGAAAGGATGCTTCAATTCTATGACTAAATTTTGTTAATGACTCTTATCTAGAATCTAGAATTTTCCTTTGTTTTGAGGTTGGATTGAATGCTGGTGTCATGATCTGGGACAATCTGACCCATCTAGGAATACCAACAGAGTGAATTAACACAATTGCTATCCAGATGATATTTCATCTAAGTATTCCAGTTAGCATCTTTCAAGGGTTTGGATATCCCAGGTCTGTTCCACTGATATTCAATGAGGTTATTCATCTAAAAATTTTAGTTTTACGAAAGTACTAGTTAATATATTTTTGATGTGTAAGTGTTAAATTATTATCTGTTCTCTTGAATTATATTAGTAATGCATGCCTGAGTTCATTTCTGATGTTAATTGTCAATATTCGTCTAAATGAATATGAACGGGAATGAGATCCAGATTATGGATGATCCCTTTATTCATTAACAATGAAGGCTTGATAATATTAATTTTTGTATAATATTTATGTAGTTATGAACAACTGTAGCTTGGTGCAGGTTGTTTAATATAATGAAAAATGTGTGACTGAAGCTTTAACGGGCCCACTTTTATATGCTTGCTATGATTATAGTAATCCTAGTCCAACATGATCCTAACCAAACTAATCTGGGTTTAAATTAGACAAAGGTTGTTACCCCTTATTTAGTAATCTTTGACGTTCAGTTGTATAGCTGTTAGCATGGTTCAAGATCTTGGTTTTCCAATTTTCTGAGATAAAACCTGTATTTACTACTGTACAGACCAGGTTTAGACATATTTCGATGGTATTTTGGATTTAAATAATTTTGACAAAAGACCCAGGGAATGTTGAGTTTTGGCTAAAGAATACCAACTCTTGGCCAAAGCCTGGATACCTTGGTTTCTTGACTGGTTGAAACAGGCCTTGTAACCTTTTGACTGTTAGCCCCCCTATTGAGTAAATAATATCATTGCCATCTAGTAGCAGTATCAGATGATTAACTAGTTTGAGATTCAGAGCAAAGTTTCTACCCGGTTGGGTGATTTTAACACCTAGATAAACAAAATATTTTATCAATTTTGGAAGGTTTGTGCTCAATATTTTGGTATTTGCCGATTTTACCAATATTAAGACCCTAAAAGGCAGCTGACCCCAGTTAGTTGGGACAAGGCTTCTTCATCTTGTTGTTGAGACCCTATGGCAAACATATTTTTTTTGTGAATTTAGATGTCTGTCACAAGATAAGATAGAAAATGCTTCGTCCCACAATTTGTTCGTTGGACAACAATGTGTTGAAGTACTTAGCAAGTCTGTGAGTCTGCAGCAGAGCCAGCATCACCTTTGGACACTGGAATACTAAGAAGGGGTGTATATTTGATCTTTTTCATGTTAGACTCTTCTATTGGAAGTTCAAATATTTATTACCTTTAGTTTCTAAATTTCCATTGCAATTTTAGTTATTCTCATTATTTTTCCTTGCTCTTCGTGAAATGTGTTTGTATCATTGTGATGAAGAATGTAATGCTAGAGATATCAGCTTACAACATTAGGAGCTTCATATGCAAATTCTATTAGAATATGTGGACATGATTAATATAATCTCCAAACCAACTTTCTTTAACTTTGGTAGGTTCAGGTTCATTGACTGTGTTTTCCTTTTTCCAGACTTGGATTTCCATATTTTGATTGGAGTGTGCTTTAGTGAATGATTTGTGGTTTCATTGTTGTGCTTGTTTGTTTTAAAATAGTCTATAAACTCTTTAGTACTGATGGGATTTGGATTGGATGGATTTTTTTGTTTCCTTCATAAAAATGTCTCAGCCTCGGATCTTGATGGCAATGGCTAGAGATGGATTGCTGCCATCATTTTTCTCACACATTAATCAAAGAACTCAAGTTCCTGTCAAGAGCACAGTAGCGACTGGATTCTGTGCTGCGGTTCTGGCATTTTTTATGGATGTTTCACAGTTGGCAGGAATGGTATGTTAACATTATCCCTTGCTCCTGCACCTATTCTTGGTCTAGCTGGATGCTTTGGTGCTATGGGCATAATGGCTCATTTGGCATTTAGGAGATCTACCAAATATTGTAATTTTGGATGCTCATTACCATTTTGATTTAAGTCTGCTGCAAATTATATGTGTCTGATGGTCTATAACCCAAAGTATCCAATGTTACAGTTAGTATGATCCATCTTAAATAATAGCAAATCCTTTGGATGCATTCCTCATGATAACTTGGTAGACATTCTATTGCAGGAGAAAAAGGGGTAGGATAGAAGTGTAGGACCCATGTGGAGTGGAGGGAACTGAAAAATAAAGAAAGGAAAAATGAGGGAAAAGTAGATTATGTGGGCTCCACAAGCTTATTTTAAGTTTTCCACAAAGTACTTTTATTAGGCATGGGGTTAATTTAGGAAGCTTATCTACTCATTCTCCCACCCTAGTGAACCAAACAAATAGAACTCTTGGAATTTCATTGGAAATAGTACACTTTTCCGACCCCATTTTATTCCATCAGACAAACGGTCTCTAAGAGTTATCTCTATGGATTTAAACTGAAAAAAGGAACATGTCAAATTGATATTTGTAAAACTTAATTACAATATTAAAAGTATACTTTATGAAGATCTATTTTATATTGAATAGTTAATTGTTCTAAATCCTCCTCCCTGTTTTCTTTCTTTCCCTTTCTCTCTCTCTCTCTCTCTCTCTCTTTTCCGCTTGATAATTTAGTTTGGAAATTAAAATGGCAGGTACCTCTTCTTTACAAAAGGTGATAAATCTTAGTGAACTATAACAATGAGTAAATACCTAAAATATGAAAACATTGGGTACAGGCATGAATCCATTCAAGTGATGTATGTTGCTGGTAGTTACAGAGTAGCTAGATTTGTTATTAGTACAAAATTTTCTCTCAACTACTAAAGGAAAAACCAAGATTCATTATATTAAAATGAAGTGAACCTTAGTATTAACTTAGGGATGAAAACCTCTTTCCTCACCCAATTATTCATCTAAACAACTGCCCAACCCCTCACTTTGGGGTGGGGGGCTGTTGGTATGACCAACTTCTATGCCACCTGATGCAGCCCAACAACCACAATCATGTCTTATCAATATTCAATATCATATTACTTTTTTTTTTTTTGCAGGTTAGTGTGGGGACACTTCTTGCATTTACCATTGTTGCAATTTCCATCTTGATTGTTAGATATGTCCCACCAGACGAGGTTCCACTTCCATCATCAATGCAAGATTCCATTGACTCAGTGTCACTGCACTACAGTAGTATTACTCAGAAGATTGATGGGGGGAACCCAAAGGAATCTGCTAGTGACTCTCTGGGCACCTCGGAAGAATCCATTGAATATCCTCTTATTGTGAAAAGTGGTCAAGGTAAGATAATTTGGGTGGTTCCCATCTAGTATACTGGCTTGATCATCTTGGTCCCATTGCTTGAAGATGGTCTGGGAAAGGACCAAGATGGGACACTTATTTGTTGACGGAAAGTTGTTGCTTTTGCCAGATATAGCATGATCTATAATATTACTCATATTAGATCTCATGCAATTTCTCACTTCCTTTTTGAATGGCCAAATTTGAATAAGAATGGTTTCAAATTGATTTTATCAAATTAATTGGTTTATATGGGGATTGATTTGACTGCTTGCTGAGTACGTGCTGGCGTCTCTGCTAGTACTCAATCTTTTGTATTGTTTCTTATATATTTGTTCCCAAACTTTTCTATGCTTTCGGTTTATTCAGATAAATTGGATGAACAAAAGAGGCGGAAAATTGCTGCTTGGAACATAGCATTTGTATGTGTTGGAGTGCTTATCCTTACATCAGCAGCATCCGCTGAATCGATTCCCAGGTAATTTGTGCTTGAAGAATCTTCCTGTTGTAGGAGCTTGGGTTGATATTTATCTGATTTGTAGTTTAGCTCAAGCGTTACAGGTTTTTAAGGTCATCAAATGTATTTCTTCCATGTTTGATGTGGCTGTATTCTCACAGTGGAGTCCATTCAAGCTTCATCCTAATGAGAATGCATGCCTGTGCTTCAATCATGCAGTTTTTGTTGCTAAGTTGGGGCTGTAACCCCAGGTCCTGCTCATATGATTTGCATAAGTTCCTTGAATGTTAATAACCAGTTTTTTTCCTAATATGCAAGTGCCATGGATGTAACTTTCTGATTCAGCCTGTTGGCTGAGGATTACTGAATTATGAATATCCGCGATAGAAAAATGGTGTGGCAAACGGCTGAATTATATAGTTTTAGAATCCAGTTAAATGTTTCGGATTATATGGGTGATATGAATGCTGTACTCCTGATTCAGTTTCTTTTTTCAGTATTCCTCGGTTCACAATGTGTGGAGTTGGTGGTGCTTTTATGTTGTGCGGCCTCATTGTGCTTTCGTGGATTGATCAAGATGATGCAAGGCACAGCTTTGGACGTACTGGGGGTATGCTCTACACTAGAAAGTACACTATTATTTTCCTTTTTATGGGTAGCTCTGCTTCTTTATGTAAGCGTGGTCCTTGGTGCAACAGTAAGGTTTTTGAGTTGTGACCAAGTGGTAATGGGTTTAAGTCTCAAAATAGCCTCTTGGCAAAAATAGGGGTTAAGGCTGCACATGCATGGCTCTGCCCAGACCCTGCATTGATGTAACCCTCATGAACTGGGTATGCCCCCTCATTTTTTTCCTTCAATGAATTTTCTTTTACTTCATGTGATGTGGGTGGATATGAGTTAAGATCACAGCATTTGATGGGCTTTCGAAGAGCAGACTATTTGTCATGCCACCTGAACTGGTGCTAAATATTCGATGCAATTATATATTATGGTTGTAATTGGCATAAAACTGTATTTTTGAAGCAACAGCTTTTCAGCTAATATTAATGGGTTTCAACTTTTTGAATTTCCACAGGTTTTTTGTGTCCATTTGTTCCACTGCTACCCATTGCTTGCATCCTCGTGAATGTGTACTTGCTGATAAATCTTGGGTGAGTAACCACTTTACTTCTTTCCTTTGATTTATATGGTGGACTTGCCATTAGGTTTCCTCGTGGGTGAGTTCTGGGTGAACTGGTTGCCATGTTATATTTATGCCATTGCCATCAGTGCATGGGAGTCTTTTGTTGTCTTCTCAACCAATACATTTCTCTGAGCTCAGGACTGGCACATGGATGCGTGTATCAGTATGGATGGTTATTGGAATGTTTGTGTATTTATTTTATGGGCGGAGCCACAGCTCACTACTGGATGCAGTTTATGTTCCAGCAGCCCATGTTGATGAAATCTACCGCAGTTCCACATGTGATCTGGCTTAGGCAAAGAAATCTGTGGTGCTGTCATCCTGTTCTGAGATCTGCTGCAAAGCTGCTTCCACAAGATTGATACCATGATTGCAATTTTCTTGTTGCTTATCCTTCTGCTCTGGTAGCTTCATATCAGTAATCTTATTTAGTTGGACAGAGTGTGTTTATGCCAAGGTTTAAAACTTGGAATCAGGGTAGGATCGGTCAGATACAGCTGGGATCAGCTTGACTAGTTCAGAGTTAATCAGTCAGCTGGATCCCCTTCCAAAGTTGAATCATTAAGTACCACCAATTCTGGTTTAGGGTTCTAAACCGATGATTTAGTCAGTCTACTCTTTGTACAGTTAAATTTCCTGGGCAGCACAATGATGCATTTGATTGTTGTACAAAAGGTGTAAATAGCTTGCAGGTTGAAAAGATGTAATACTCGGGTCGACTTGGGTGGAGAATGTCCACCTTGTTGCCACTGATAATCAGTAATGCTGGGTGTAAATTGATTTCGTCTTCCTATATTTTCACTAAAACTGTTTGTTATATTATATTTTGCGAGTGATATTCATCTTCTGTATGAATTGCTATCACCACATTCCACTTCTTCAATTTGCATAACTCCTAAAGAAAATACCGAACTGGGCTGTAGCATGAAATGGTAAGATCCCCATTCATGTGACACTGAGCAAACAAAGTTTCAACCTTAATTGGAACGATAGATGTTTGATGATGCAAATCCACCGGATGTAAGGCAGAGAGTCATTTACCAAAGCAAGGAGCAGGAGTTAAACCAAGTGTAACAAAATAAAAAACATAAAGGACAAAATCCAAGCGTTAGTAAGTCTTTGTGTTGGTCCATTAATTACAGGTGGTGTGGTAATTGCTGTAGCTTCTACAAACAAAATACTCGATGGGTATAACACTTGGTAAGACTAATGCCGAATAAAAATGAGGCAAAAAGTTTAAATTTGCCTCTGAGAATAAAACCTTACTTTATATTTAAATTATACATATAAACAGTTATCCTCTCATTGTATTGATCACTCTATGAGAGAATTTTCTTGATTTTTTTGATAGCATTGTATGGTTTCTTTTTTGGTAAATCTATGCCATTAGGTAAACAAAATATTATTTTCAAAACCCAACGGGTGGGTTTAGTGGGTGAAACCATTGGATCAAAATTCATAAATAAGGAGTAGCAAATTATTTTTCAACCGTTTGAACTTATACACTAACAAGTATAAATCTATATTATTCTACCAACCTGCATTAATCTATGTACGGGCTTGGCTGTAATTACGCCTGACTATCTCGGGCGCAGACGCACCACCGCAGCGCACCACCGGGTGGCGTTTACAAAATTTATTTTTTAACAATAATTAAATTATTGCTGCGTAATCCGAAGTGTAAGGAGGCTGAAATCTCGGAGAGCGGACACGAGAGAATATTCAGGGAGCATCTTTCGGTGCTTCAGGTCTCTACTCTATCCCATTCCCGCCATAAATTACCGGTTAAAATTCACCGGTTTTGTTGCGGGTGAAGTATTTCTGCAAGCTGGTTGTGAGTTTTGAATGCTTTTTCACAAGGACATGCTTCGTCCATGACTGTCTTCCGTGCATTCTTCGGGTACTGTTTCGTCTATGGACTTTACCAAGTTAGATAGCAGCGGTGTGTGTCTCTTCCTCCTTCGCCCTTTCCTACTTCTTATACTGTTTGATGGTCTTTTATGAGTTGAGCTCTGGTTTGTGAGTTTGGGTTTCTTCAATTGGACGATTTGATTTAGGGCTTGGTATTCAAGTTCTTCGGGTATTAGGGTATGAAAAAACTGCTGGTTTAGTTGAACCAATTACGGGTTTTGGGACTTCGAGGGCGAGGAAATTGAATCCAAAAGGATTTTATTTCTTCCTTATGGATTTATCTGGTTTTCGTTACTTGGGTTTTGTACTTTTCTTACGGTTCTCGTTGAAATCTTCGAGAAGTTTGTCATGTAGCTTCAGTGGACATAAATTTTCACTGATACCACACTCACACTCAGCTACTGACTTTCAGCAGGATGCAACTGGTTTTTTTCTTCCTTATCATGTAACCCGATCTAGCAATATAGTCGCATCTCCTACTTATGTTCAAGCTGTAATGCTGTTGTACAGTTTACTGTTTTTACATTTTCGTTGGGAATTTTGCTTGTATCTTTGATATTGGCTCTGAATCTCATTCAATCAGAGCTCAACGAAGTCTTTTCTCAACTTGCCAACCTTTCAGTTTCTTGAAGAATTTCTGTAAAATAGACTGCCAGTATGACACTTATGTTGATTCACTGACAGGAACTGATGAAGATCTCCCAACACAAAATTTCCGCAGGAATACTCCAGAGGTACGCTTCTCTATGACGGGGAGGGTCCCCTCTGTAGTAGGTTCGCGAGGAATGGGTGCAGCTGACATGGAATATCAAATTCATTGCATAGAGACCGAAGCATATAGTGCTATACTGAAAGCTTTCAATGCTCAGTCTGATTCCCTCTCCTGGGTATGTCCCAGATTTGTTGGCAGTTCGTTAGCAGCTAACTAGTTATCCTGTTTTCTGGGTGTACTGATAGTCTACCATAGTTTTTATCTCTTTAATTTAAGGGATTTGGACTAGCTTTTCTGTATTATGTGTGTCTCTTTGTCATTTGTATCATGTTCAAGTAATATGCATAAAGTAGTGTACTGTGATTCTCATTGTGTATTGGACGTTATCACAACGGCCAAATAATTATATAGGTTTTCTTTTCAGGATAAAGAAGGGCTTATGACTGAGCTAAGGAAGGAACTTAATGTTTCAGACCTGGAACACAGAGAACTCCTTTTGAAAGTTGATTTAGATGATTCGATCAGGATGATAAGGTGTTTATTTTTTTTTTCTTTTAATTTTTTGTTTCACTAAGTTTAATTTACCCATTATCTTCGGCGCAATCATCCCATCACATAGATTGTGAATCCAGTATCTAAACAGTTTACCACTTTCTTCTTTTTATTCGTTTGATGAATGTGTCTACTTGTTTGACTGACCTTTCATTGCATCTGATACAGAGAAAGGCGTAAGGGCACTGCTGGTGAGAAAGGGTTACTTCGTAACAAAAGGAATTCCTCTGGATTGAATCCTAATTCAGTGTCTCATGCTTCCCACAAAAGATTGAAGACTTCACATGTTACTATATCCCCATCCCCAAAATACATACAGAATCCTCAACCTTCACCTGCAGCTATCCCTTCATCAGTGGCAGTAAGTATCAAACGTCTGTAAAATATATTTTCAAACTATGTTATTTTATCCTCATGATGTCTTTAGGTTTTATGCATGTGTCAACTGGTGCTAAGTTATGCATCTGCATACAAGAAGCATCTGAATGTAAAACTTATATATGATTATAACTCTTTAATTAGCATGGTTGTCATGTGTCTACACATTTTAAGTCATTGTTTTGGGGGCCTGGACACAAGGTGACACCAGCAAGGTGCCCACCTTGATGACGAACCTGACTGGATGCCTGGGTGACGTTGACAACTTTGATAATTAACTTCAAAAATTAAGGCTTATAGTAAGCACACCAATTGAGTCTTTCCTTTGTTTTTTGACAGTGTGAGGATTTTCTTGTTTGGTTCAATTGTTTTGGTTATTTATTAGATATGGTCATGATGTGTGATCTATTATTATTTGGTTTTCTAATTTTATTTGAAGTTAGGTAATTCACTTATGCTTGCTGTAAGACTAAAAAAATATTCATGATCATAAGTTAAATGGAATTTTTATTTTTGGAGCACTTGAACATTGGGTTTCTTAGGTGATCTTCCTTTAGCAGTTCTTATTGTTTTTGTTGTTTGAGTGATATTTATTGTTGGCGTCTGTTCTATAGTCTAATTTTCACTTTGTTCACTATCTTACCTGGGTCACTACTTTGTAATTCCCCTTTTCTGTTTGCAAACTCCAACTCTTGTTCCAATTTCTACCTCAGACTTTCTAATTTTTGCTCCAAGGCAGGAACTCTGTGCTGTGGTTCTCTGTCTCAGAGTGACATCCATCTAATAATTGAATTTTGGAGCATAGGGACCCGGATAATATGGATACAACATCCAGGTGATTGTATGTGGATTCAATGAACATAATAATTAACGTTATGGTAATCTATTTCTTTTGTGGTGGAGGGCTCGTTAGTGTTGCACGGGAGGAAAATGAACCACATTTTCTATTTTCTTGTTTTGGGGTGTTGGGAGGGGGGGGGGGGGCACACAAGAATCCTATACATGCTGACAGCCGTGCAGGTTTCAAACACAATTAAGTAAAACCAATCTTTTTGACATGCTTAACAATGGGGAATTAAACCACATATAAAGAGAGCTAAAAGGCTCCTAAGAATGAAGACTAACTCTTTAACTAGTAATTTATTAAATAAGGATAATAATTGGGAAACCAAATACTGTTATTAACTTACTTCTAAAATAAACAGAGTAAATGAACTAAAAGGGTATTATTTCCCAAATGACATAAATTCCCAAAATCCTGATCATAGTTGTCAAGGTGTTGCCAAGGCACCACTTAGGTGTCTAGGTTGATAAATAGGGGCCAAGGAGGTTGTCGCGTTATTGTAGGGCGTCTTGCACTAGTTTAATTAACGTCGAACCAAAATCTGGCATTTACTTATGCCAAATATCATGTAAGTAACTATTTATATATTTAATACTTCACTTAAGATATTATCCTTAGATAAGAATATGCACCCTATTTTAATCCACTAAAAATAGTTCCCAATTTTTTTTTTTAGAAGATTAAAGTTCAACACCCCCCCCCCCCAAAAAAAAAAAGGAAAGAAAAAAGAAAAAAAAAAAAAAAAGAAAAGAAAAGAAAAGAAAAAGGTATGGTGTATTTATGTTAGAAAAGAAAGGGGGAAGGGGTATGCACACTTAAATCGCCATACTCACCTTGACATAGTGTTAGTGAATGCCTTCTTGACTAAATGGTTCAACTGCCCTAGACACCTTGGATTGCCTCAGTGCTTAATGACTATGATACTGATAGATTTAAAAGCTCAAGCTCAAATTGGATTCCATTCATTCCCATTTTGATACCAATTTGGGTCAGTCCAATGTAGGTTATTTGCATAATTTACCCCAATGTTGATAAAAGTTACCGACAGGCTTTGTGAAATGTAAGAGTTGGCATCATTTGATTGGAATCCATAAATGTTGACTTCATTTTTTTTGGGGGGGGGGATAATTTGGTGATTTCATTATCAACGAGTTGGCATCATTTGATTGGAATCCATAAATATTGACTTCATTCTTTTTTCTTTTTTTCTTTTTTTTTTTTTTTGGGGGGGGGGGGGAGGGGGATGGGCCGGTGCCTTAATGGAAATATCTGATCGTGGGGTTTCACAATTAAAATCGGGCTGTCAATCAATTCTTTGATTGCAACCTTGATCAAACTGTTCTTCAACATGTGGAGGCATATCCTGCTCCTCTTGACCTTAGGAATTATTAGGTAATGGCACAATCAAAATGGTGGACCCAACTTGGTACTGAAACTGACATCCAAATATGGTGATAATGATGTTACAAAAAGCTAGTTTGCCAACTAAGTCACTAGTGGTAGACCCACCACTTTAGCTTGATCATTATCTTTGGTGACTGCCTCTGGTCTGCTTTCTATACATTGTGTAATGTTTAACACCTTATCATAAAAGCAATTATCATATTGGCAAGCTCTTGATGACCTGCCCTCACACCTCTGATGTGCCTTTTGTAGATTGTATAACGTTTGACACCTTATCATAAAAGCTATCATTGTTAATGGCAAGTTCTTGACTGCCTATCATCAAATCAAGGAGCCTTGTGCACAAACATTACTTGATATAAATGAAAACATAAAGGTTTAAAGCCAACTAATACATCAAACATGTTCAATTGTTCTCAATTTCACATTACGATATTGGTGTACTTATAAGTTAACCCATGACAGTACAAGAATAAAATCAATGACTAAGCAGAAACTTCGAACAATAAAATTAACAACAGGAAAATAATTTAATTTCCATGGAAGTGTAGATCAAGCAAAGATTTTCAACATATATTTAATCCACATCCAAACACCTGGTATAGAACATAGTTTTTGGAAAAGAAATTTGGGAACAACTCTCACTTTGCTTCAAGATTGGCTTTAAAATCAGTAGATCCTTGTTTTAATTGTGAGCTAAATAGCTTGTTGATGCAGCCTAGGTAGAGAGCTGGCCAAGTTTCCAGCAAAAAATCCTCCAAAACTCCAAAACCAACAAAGGGGGAAGGAGTGTCGAGACAGGTTGAGATCAAGTCGAGATTGAGGTATCTCAACTCATCTCGACAAGATGAGGTATTTATGAGGGCTGGGTTAAATTGAGATCTAATTGAACTAAGCTCAAACCGAGATCTCAACTTGACCGAGATATAGAATATTTTTGAATTAGCATCAGATCTTGTCTCAAGGTCTCAAAAAGAACGAGATCTTGGTGAGATCTCACAAGACCTTGAATGATGGTGTTTACATAGACTGAAATCAGCACTACTAATCAAACAAGGAAAGTGAAGAATCAACTCTGACTCGTAGTTGTCACTTGTCACAGCATCTAGGCATCAACTGGGGAGATAAAAACCAAGGCAACACCAGCTAGGCAATGGGGTGGCTGAAATCAACACTCCTAATCAAACTAGGGAAGTGAGAAGTCAACTCCTACTTGGTTATCATGGTGCCTAGGTATCAGTTGTTTTTTTTTTTTTTTTTTTGGGGGGGGGGGGGGGGGGTGTTTATTAAAACCAAGGTGATGTAGGTGTGTCACCTGAGCTACCAAGCAGCGCTGGATGCCTCCAAAAATTGGATCTCATTTCAGGGAGTCTACTGCTGCATGCCTGCCCTTCTTCCTGCAGTTGTAATACATCCCACTATGTGGATCTTTATCGTGTTAAGTTTGATCAGCTAGAGATTCCTAGCCTTGATAAGATGGACAAATCAAGAGGTCAATTCAGGGGTTTGGGGATGTCTTTTCCAGAATTCCATTAATTAGAAGAAAATGAAAAAAGAGAAGACGACCATACTATCCATATAAGGTAGAGTTCTTTATGTATCCTAAGTTGCATTTTTGACAGCATCAAACTCCATTGGTTTTTCAGTATCTTTTAAAACATAGCTGAAAGCAATGACATTTGTATTCTTCTCTATGCAAATGTGGATGAAAGATTTCAATTTTGAAGGTCTCTGGTTGCCCTGCACCTTTCCAACAATTGAGAAGAGTTCTATCCAGAAATTTTGAAAAAAGTTGATGTCAAACAGGCAAAAATCTAGATGTCTACTAGAATGGTACATAAACATGAATTAAAAGGCCTAACTAGACCATCCGCTTTTTACTCATCTAAAAATAAAAAACCTCAACTTTAGGGAATTGCAAAAAAGGGACCCCCAGAAGGAAACATTAACTGCCAAAATTGAGAATTGGAATATTAAAAAAAAAAGCAATTAAAATCATCATTAACCCTGCTGCTAACTATCTTGCCTTTTCCTTGAGGTTTGAGCATTGGTCTGGTGACAATTAGCAGAGTTGTTACTCTCCCCCTCACAATGTATATCTAAACTGATAAATAAAGCAGAATAAATAAGGAGAATTAGCCTGTGCTGGAAAATAAGGACTCATAACTCAAGGAAATTAAAGTAGATATTCATGATCCATATGTGGTATGGATCTTGGAGGTGAACTGCTGTTGTGGGTTTAGAAGAATAAGAAGGGTCAATGGAAAACTCATTCACACACACCTAGAGGAGCTTCACAACCTAAAATTTAAGACTCAAAACCTTGCAACTGAGTCCACTCTGTGGTTACAATGAACAAATACACAATAATCCTTTTGTAGAAATAGAAAATTTTCTAAATTAAAGCTGAAATAGAAAATTAGCAGACAAAATTAGTACTTAAAAGCAAGGAAAACTACCAAAATACTCAACGTAATCTACCCAAATTAATTATTAAAATGAATAAAATATTGCATCCTAATTAACTGTTGTACCAGCCTTTGCCAGACCAGAAAACAGGCTTAGGACCAAACCTTTTGTGTGAGTCCCAAATTGGATCATATTGATCCAGCCAGGCTGTGAGGTACTGCATCAATGTGTACCCCCATGGTACATAGGGGACATGTACCATTTGCTACCTTTAGGAACCCATACAATGTTAACTGGTCTAAAGCATTTCTTTATCTTGGGCCTTCCTAAGTTTGTTGACAAATGTTTTCTAGGCTATTACTGGTCAAATTCATGCATGGCTTGAGTTCTTGTTACACAGTACAAGTCTCCTGATTAACTGATTGGTGGTTTGATTTCCTATTACATATTATAGATCTCTGCTGATCAACTCATAGATCTGAACACCATCCATAGCTTTTGAGGGGAACACAAACTCCTGTAGAAAGTTGCGAGTCTAGTGCTTAATCTCTCATAAGTGTAATGGGTTAATAGCCAATCCTTTTGGTTATGCTCTGACAAAAATGGAGAATGTATTGAGTATTTGTTAGGCCTTTAAGACTTTTAATAAAAAGGATGTGCTTCTTAGCTTTCTTTTTTGGATCCTCTTCTCAAGTTGAGCACTAGATTTATGAAGGGTGCAACATAGAGGTATGTTGCAGAAGCCTTCTCACATTGGTTGGACATTTTTTTAGAGTTTTTTACTGGTGGCTCCCTTAAGTAGGGGTGAAACTGAAGGCACCTCCCTTAAGTGCCAAATATTACTAGTGGCTCACCCTTTTATTACTGTTTACTCACACTTAAGAGAGTTACTTAAAATCCTGTTAAGTCCCAAAACAAAATGATTAAATTGCCCTCCAATATCAATTTACTTAACTACCCTCCCATACCCAAACCATGGGTGGGTGAAGGGATTTCCCCTTCACCTGTCTTCTTCCTAAATGTTGCCGGAAACCACCCACCACCGCTGGAAACCACTACACCCCCCCCTTGCCAGCTACCACCGTTCCCACCTTCCGCTCTTGCCAGAAAATATGAAGAGAATGATGCTCGAAACAGGGGGAATTTCATTCTGGAGCCAGTTGTCCAACCTCTTCTGGTTGCTGCACTCAGAACCAAACCCATGGCGACATAAGGGTTAATCAATTGTTAGTTTTGGATATTCAAGTTCAATGAATCAGGCCCTCCGGGCACTCGTAAAGCTGCCCCCATAGAGAGGCGTTTGCCCTGTAGCCTTGAGGAACTTTACAAGGGTATTTCAAAGAAGATGAAGATTTCTAGAAGATCACTGATACAAGTGGGTGAGTTTCCATGTTCTTTAACTTTTCCCATCTCTATGTTTTGCTTATGGGCTTTTGTCTGTGTGGTGGACACTTGATAGCAATTAATCCATTTGTTCTTACCCTTGAAGGGCAAATTTCAGTTCCAACCCCAGTGTATCCTCTCCTCCTAAATTCTAGGTTAAAGTAAGTGATTTTGAGTTCACACCTGCAACTAATCAAACTCATTCTTCCATTAATATACATTGGGTTTCAAGATTTCCTAATTTCTTCTTCTAATCCAATATTTTTTGTAATCATTTACTCTGAAACAATAATAAATTGGGTGAATCAGGGTTGAATTTTTGAAATTTGGGAATTGCAATTTTTTATTCTGTCACTACTGCTGCGTAGCTTTTCTTGTGGATTCTTGCCCGGTTCCGTTCTTTGGCCTGTTTGCGTTGCATAGAGCTTAATCTGGAGGTGATTGTGAATCGTTAATGTTGAAGGTATGGGTTGTTTTTTATTATATTGAGAGGATTAGCAAGGGAGTGGAAGAAGATGGGTGAAGGTGGTGGGTGAATTCTGGTAGGGAGAAAGTGAGGGTAATGGTGGTTTCCGGCAAGGTTTAGGAAGAAGATGGTAACCTAAGGGTTGGGTATGGAGGGTAGTTTAGTAGATTGATATTAGAGTGTGTTTTAGTCATTTTATTTTGGGACTTAACAAAATCTAGGTAACTTTGTTACATGAGTGTAATCGGTAATAAAAGGGTGAACCACCAATAATATTTGGCACTTAAGAGAGGTGCCTTCAGTTTCACCCCCACTTAAGGGAGTCACCAGTAAAAAACTCTTTTTTTCTTTTATAAAAGAAAATAAAGAAAGAAATAGTGGCAGCGGATAGACAATGAGAAGCAACAGAACCACTGTAGTAGCTGCCAGAAGAAAAATAGGAAAAATGAAGCAAAAAGACATGGAATAAGCAGCAGTGGATGAACTGAAAAGGTGGGAGGAGGGGGTGGAATGGAGTACCTGGACTTCATTGTCACCATTTTAAACTTCATCCTCCATATTGGCATTGAGCTGTGGAGACTGACTCCAGATTATGGGGTTTAATACCTGTCTATAGATGCTTTCCAAAAGTCTTATATGCTTATTTTTTGCATACGATGAAAACCCAAAGAAAAAATTCAACAAAAGTCAATTTTTTCAGTTGTAGGTTGTAAACAATCAAAAGATCTGTAACAAATACTAGATAGAGAGAAGAAGAAAGAGAGATTGAGGGAGAAGAAGAGAGACTAATTGGAGAACACGGCTGGGGATAGAATCTGTGTGTTCTACCGTACCAGCAAGCACATATTTATAATAAACTAAAAATAGAATCACAAAAGGAAACTCAAATATAACTCTTTGACTCTTACCTAATTAAGCCTAAAGCACACTTACATTAGGACCTAAACCAGAAAACCAATAAGGAAGCCACATTTGGGGGACTCCCCCTATCGTGTTACATCATATTGTCTCTTATTATCACTAACACTTCCCCTCAAGCTGGAGCATACACAAAGAAAGCTCTAGCTTGGATAGATAAGAATAAACATGATACATCATAGTGTCTCTCATTATCTCTATACACTTTCCTTCAAGCTGGAGCATACACAAAGAAAGCTCCTGCTTGGATAGATAAGAATAAACATGAAAGGCAACACCAGTCTGGAATCGTTTAGCAATCAGACACCAACTAGCTCAGATCATGCACCGCAATCAAGTAAATCCATGTCTTTCCACTACCCAAAAAAAAAGGGTGGAATAGGGAACCACGAGTGAAATACCTAGAAAAGAGGAAAAACAAAAGGAAAGAAAATCGGTAATAAGAAAACCAGCAAGGAGTGGCCATGAGATGTGTTGAGATCAAGTTGTCGTCTTGACTTGATCTCAATCGAAATGGCATTTTTATAACTAAGGCTTGATCGAACTAGATCTTGATTCAACCTAGATCTCAGCTGAGATACCATACTTTCCCATTTTGCAAGAGATCTTATCTCGAGGTCTCAACAAACTGAGGTATCCTGCGAGATCTCGTGAGTTCTCGAATCATGTTTTGTACCATAGGGTACTTATATTTAAATTTTGCCCACTTTTAGTTTCGCCCTGGGTTTACTACCCCTTTGTTGAAAAGGTCAAGGCGAGTCCTTGTATCTGTAACTATTTTCAGACACATAAGGGGTGGATCTGATTTCTTGATACCTGAAATATTTACTCAAGTCTTTGATCCTGGTCATAAAGCTGCTTGCTTTTCATATTTTGAGGAACTCCTTATTCTCATGAAATTTTAATTTATTGTGAGTTCTTTGTCCCTTTAAATTTTAAATTAATTACTGCATTGGAATTCTATGATATTTGGACATTGCAAATTCATGATGCAATGAAGTTTCCACTTTCCTGCTCAGTCACATTTCAGGGACAGTCAAAGGGGTGGTGAAACAGTTGTCTTTTCTGCTCAAGGAAAATCTGGGAAGTCCATGAAATCTGCTTCCCATGTCAGACAAGCTCCAAATGCAGGCAAAGGAAAGGTTCCAGTAACTCATGGAACAGATATCAAGAAAAGATCAGATACAATTGAGATTCGTGCAACAGATAAGCTTATTCACGAGGTTTGGTGATGGTTGTTGTCGGGTTTTAAATTTCTTGCAGATTAAATATTTTGCAACCTGTCATGGAGTTTGAATATTTGATAATTTATGTGTGTGCAAGTGATGTCAAAGGCTAGGTAAGCTATATGATTCTGCAAGTTCCAAATATTGACACTCCGTGCTGTCTTTTTCATGAGTTATAGGCTTCTACATTGAGTAATATATATTTCCCGAGTAGGATTAGCCTTTTAATAGAGAGAATAAGAGGGGATGAAACAGTCCAAAACAAGTGCTTGAGGCACCCTGCGCAACATGGTCAAGTGGCCGAGTCTCTTTCTCTCTCTCTCTCTCTCTCTCCTTCTTCTTCTTTTCTTTTTTTTTTTTTTGGGGGGGGAAGGCATGGCCGGTGCTGGAGGTTCCCACTGCTGTGGGGTCCCAGTAGGGCCATATTTACGCAACCTTACCATGAGCCAAGTTCCACACTTTTGGTCAACCCATAGATGACAGATAAAACCTAGTATAAAGGGTGTATAGGAAGGACACGGCTTCCACCACTGTGGGGTCTGGGAAAGGTCGTAATCTACACAATATTGATCATAACTTTGTCTTCCGTTCTCTCAGCTCTAATCTCCTTATTGTAGGCCTGTCATCAGGGTGCTTTCAAGTTTCAACCACATCCTCGCCTTCATGGGGAACAACTTGACTGTTGAAAAGTTGAGTGACAAGCTCCACCTCTTTGTCACCATAATCTATTGTGATCTCAGCCTTGGCTTCATTGATTTCTGATGTAGCCGATGAGGACCAACAAACCCAAGATCTGAGATGAGCAGCAGTGTTATTAAGTTTCAAGAGCTTTTGATCACTTGATTCAATTGCGGCTTAGGGTTTTAGGGTCACATGTCTAGGATTTTGAAGATCTGAACCTTTGGTATTCTGTTTCAGATTTAGTACTTTAGGGTTAGGGTTTGGTAAGTTAGGGCACCAAGGTTTTGGGGTTTTAAGGAGGTGAAAAGGGATGAAGTTGAGTGTGTTGCTTCTTTTTCTTTTTTTTCTTTTTTTGGGTGGGTGGTGGGGGTTGTGCAATGCAAGGAGAGGGAATTCTAATGGAGGGTTAAAGAGATATGAATGTTACAGTTATGGGGGAATGGGAGGGCCGAATGGTGTAGGTGATGAAGAAACAGTAGTTTTAATTCAGGGGAAGATGAGTGGAGCAAAGCTTACTTGTTACTTACCAAGTCTGGTAGGGCTGGGATGGAGATGGACTGATGTAGACAGACCAACAGCTCTGCCGAAGGAGAAATCCCTTAGGTTGAAATGCTTGCTGCACACCTTGATCTACTTTCATTAATTGTATTCTCAAATTTGTGTTTGGTTACAAGCATAGCTATCTATTTATAGCCTTAACAATGATTCCTAACAGTACTCAGTATCCAATCAGATTTCAAATAGGACCTTTACTTCTAATCTTAAAAGATTCCTTATCTCAAACTTGACTGACTCAAATAATAATTAAAAGCAGAATTGAACTGCCAACAAACTCCTAACCACAAATATGCCCAGAAGGGCTTGAGTAGGATTGCTAAAATTACCAAACTACTGGAAGCTAACTGTGCTTTTTATGCTACTGGGCAGCAAGCCTAGGACTTCCTTTGGGCTTTGGAACTCCTCATGGGGTAGGTCTGGTGACCTACATCAATTTTAGCTTTCTTCTCCACTGGTTTGCTGCATTGATCTAGGACAGCTGAAGTTTGTCCAGTCAGGGTGTCACTCCTTTCCACACTATCATCGATTTGCCCTATCTATTGAATTGATATCAATTCTGCTTTGGGGGACAGTTGCTGCCCCTAGTAGGATTAGGATCTTCTAGTGTGGATAGATCATCTGGATGCAAATCTTTATTGCTGCCATGTCAAGCTGGTTCGCAGCCTTGCATTCAGCAGTTATTGACTGCAACATTGCAGACAGCTTTACGTTTTCTGTAGCCTGATCGGCTAGCAAGTTCTCGAGTAGTGCCACTAATTCTGCCTAGGATTTTGCCATGCTCTGAAGCCACTCTTATGTATCCTTCGTTGAAGAGGTGATGTAGCCTCAAATGAATGAGTGCCAGTTTTTCAAGACCTTTCGAAGACCAACCTTAGCTTAAAGTTTCAATAAAGGTTTGGAACCATGGCCAAAGGTTTCTAGGGTTTGGCTGGTCAGAATGGGCTGAAGCGTGGAGGGAAATGGATGATGATGTGGGGATATGATCCTTCAAGTTTGGTTGGGTTTGGATGGCTAAATTGGAAGATATGGGATTTTTAGTTTTCAGGGTTTTAGTAAGTTCAAAAAATTCAAAGGGGAAAAAAAAAAAATGGGAAGGGGGATGGGATATGCTGGCTGCCATTTACTTGAGTGAAGGCTAAATCCACAGCAGTAGAGGAGTCCCCTCTTGGCTTCACAAGAGATCCTAATCTCATGCACTTGGAGGTTCCTTACCAGCAAAGCAAACATAATCCTAAGCTTGAAAGCTGAATCTTAAACTATTACATGCATAGGGGCTTACGATTGCATTCTTAGTTGTACCTGAATAGAGAATTGAGTTGAAATATAACTCTAATAACAAGTACTAGCATAACAAGGATTATTTTATTAATGTGTCTCAGGTCTGGATACAGACTAATTAATTGAAGTGTATCAGGTCCCTAATAGGGTCTATCTAACTAGTATGTGTCACTTAAATAGACCTGACTTTTTAAACCAAATAATTAAGCTATTTTCGTACTTGGCCTAGACATTAATCTTTGAGCCCATAAATGAGGTCCTTGACCACATAAATATATGAAACAAGGCCCAACACTCATGTCCCTTAACCCTGTGTTGGTTTCAAAGAAAATATGCCAATTCAGTGTCAGATCTGCATTGAGATCTTACTGCCAGTTCTCCCAAGCTCTTAAACAGACCCAGCAGGGGTTAGGGTATTTGAGTGTCAAAATAAAAAAATAGTAATAATAAAAAGAGAGTGCAGGTGTTAGAAACGGGTGAGGGAGTTGTTTAGGGTCTGTAGTGGTCTGACTGGGGGCTTTAGGGGAGTGATGTGCAGGTTTTGGGAAGGTGCTGTCCTAATTAACTGAATTTTGATGGCTGGATGGTGAAGCGAGAATGGCAGAGGGGCTGGTCAAATGGTTTGATCTGAGATTCTGGGGGTGTGCTTCTGTTCGGGTGTATATACTGTAGTGGGGAAGTTTTCCTTAAAAGGCCTATTTAGATTCAGATGGTTAAAAACTAAGGAGTATAAGTTGCAGGTTTAGGGTTGTTAGGGTTAGTTAGGGTTAGTTAAGGTTTAATGGAGGTTAAATTTTAATGGTATTCTTGGGCAGCAAAGGGAATTGAGTGTGGGGGATGATGTACGGAAGCTGTTGGTTGATTTTTGGATGGGTTCTGATAGTAGATCTGAACTGTGGATGGGTTTTATACTCTAGGATTTCCAAAAATGAAAATAGTGAGGGGGAAAGAGGAGATGGCTAAGATCAGATCTCCTTGCTATAGGTCCCACAGTCAGATCTTGGATCAAGAGTTGCAAACACAAAAATTAACATCAGAGCAAGTACACTCACTATCTCCAAGAGAAGGCAGCAAGCCAAAACACAGCTTTGGAAAGAACATCAATTTATTAATGTAGTCTATTAGGGTATAGGTCTATCTGAATAGGCTGTTAACAGCTTATGAACTCGAAAAAGGTAGGAAAGAGAATAGGCTCGTTTTTCTTATTGGGGAAGGTTTCTGACAACAAACACAACCCAGTTGGCCTGAGAAATAACCCGACTGTTAGGGAGTCTGGAACAAGCTTTATTTCTAAAGGAAGTCTTACTTGCATATTAAAGAAGTTGTAAGACCTCATAGGCTTAAAATAAACTTACATATTTTCATGCTTGGCCTTTGTATCATTGTTTTGAACCCTTAGATGAAGCATATTACATCTCAATCTGATGCTTATTTTGGGGGAAAGAAATTAAGCCCAAATAGGTGCTGGATCTGCATCTCACTGATTGCTTTTGTTGCTAGTTTGTTGTCTATACATGGTTCTGATGACCTAACCTCAGCTGGGAAAAAAAATGTCTCACACATGCGCAGTGGATTTGGAAAGCAGGACATTTTGGTACATATGCTTAAGTGAACTTGGAATTGCATGGTACTGAGCAACTTTGAGCAAAATTTAGAATGCAATATTAGCCTGTTTAGCTGTTATTCCCCAACTCAGTCATTCCTTACCAAACCTAATGGTATCAGGGATTTGCAGTGGGTGATATGATCCCGGAGAAGGAATTTGGCAGTCTCATGTTGACTTGGATTCATGTTAGTCAAGTTATGGCCAGAGTTTCTGTCTTTAATGTCGTTCGTACTGATTTTCTGCTGCCTGAACTGGGGTTGACATTGTTCCTACCAATCCCACTTTTTTTGTGTGTCGTCATCTTCTCTTCTCTCTTTTTCTTTTTGGGGGTTGGGGGGGGGGGGGGGTTCACCTGGAGTTGTGGGTACTGGATTGAACTTTTAACTATTCCAGATTGACTTTCGCTTTTTCTTTGGAAGAACTTGTCGCCTGCATTTACATTTTTAGGGGAATCTTCATCGAAAAGTTCACTGCTTCATTACCATGCCTTAATATTAGTAAATTGGTACCATACAATCTAGGTGTTGCCTGTTTTTAATTTCAGTTCATAAATATTTATTCCTTCTCCCTTACTAGCAAGGCTGTTCCTCCAGGAAAAGAAACCTCAAATGTAGTTTTTTTCTTGTAACATCCTTTCATAAGATGTTTCATCCTTTCTTTTCTGCAACTATTTTTTGAGTCCTGTCTGCTTGGCAGGTTGAGAGAGTGATCTACGGAGGTGGAGAACCTGACCCACGTCAAGTGGAAATGGCTAAATTAATTCTCAGAGTACTTCTACTACTTTCCTGAACTGGCTTTATGACCTTAATGCTTCAAAAATCATATTCCAAGTGTCCCCATAACTTGAGTTTTAAATTGCTCTGGTTTTCAATTTTGGTTTTTGAATTAGGAGCATGAGAGAGCCATTGTTGAAGCACTTGACAAACTTGCTGACGTGTCAGATGGTGGTATGTCTTCTATTCATGTTTATTCTCCCCTTCTGAATTTTGTATTGTCATTGAAGCCCCTGCTTGAATAGAATAATAAAATACTTTAGTCCCCAGAGGATTCTCCTGATCGGTCACGACTTCGATACTCTCACAAGGAGCTTCAGAGGAATGGACAAAGAGTATCAACACATAGTGCTTTCTATGGGCAGGTGGATAGGCTGAACTATTTCTAGGATGATAGCTTTGGTAGGGAACACACTGACAGAGCTGCCATTCCTTTCATTGATGTGCAGGATGATGAAGCAACCCCTTAATGAGGCATTGATTATTTGTAGGTGGAAGGTGATGTAGATAATGACTTAGGTAACAACATGCTTTGTTTCCGGCAGCTGTGCAGTCTTATTGACAGATTTCCGATGCATCAACATATAAGATAACTTGGAATTGTAATTCTGTTTATATCTCCTTGTCTTTTGTTCTGCTTGCTGATGATAGTGATTGCTGTAGGTTTAAATACTTTACTCAATGCAAGTTGTTCCCCCAGGCATGTGGATTCTCAGTCTCGTGTTGTGTTTGCAAATTGCTCCTTTTGGGAAAAGAACGAGATAGCTCAATTAGGTGAGGTAATAGCTTGTTCTTTTCATTTTTCTACCCCAAGGTGAGGCACAAACTCATAGGTTCACTGGTCATCCTTGTCTATGGTGTTCTTCACGGGTAACTCATGACCGTCTGTCTTAGGCATGATGGTTTGTATTAGGGGGGGGGGTGGTGGCACCTTTCCCTAATACTCTAATTTGATCTTTCCATATCTTCTCCTCTCATTTGTCTTCTCCTCCTCTCTTTGATTCCTTCCTTCTCTTCTTTCTTGTTCTTTCCTCCTCTCCTTCCGCCTGTTTGAAATACATTCTATTCCCTAAGAAGTATAATTTGCTTTCATGTAGTTGCTCCATGGTCCAAACTAACCAAAAACACTCCAAAGAAGTCATTTATCCTGTTCCTTTGGTTTCTTTATTTAAGTCTGAGGAATTGGTTGCAATGGTAGATGAAGAGGTTGTCCTGGAGCTAATTTGGCCTTGTTGGACTGGGAACCAACTGAGATGGCTGGTATGAAGGGGGGAAACTGAAAACGTACTGGGTTTTCTCCAAAGTAGCTTTCTAGGTGGCATGGGTAGAGATTACTGACAGTTACTTCTATACGCTGTTATTGTATGCTTCTGTTGCAAAATCACCAGAAAGTCTAAAACCCGTAAAACTGTAGGAAACGTGAATGCATATTGAAGCTCTATGTTACCTGAAACTCTTTATGAGGGAACAGAGTTCCTTTCTACACATTTGGAGTTTATACTTTCAGAATAATCAACGAGTAACTTTGAATGATTTGAAGATAGTCGTTTAATCATGTTAACTTGCCGTTCTGTTTGGTCTGTAACCTAGGTGTTTGGCTGTGCCTGTTCTAATTTCCCTACTGCCTTTCACTGGAGGGCTTTGTTTGTGTGGCGCACTGTCTTTTTTCAGTTGTAATCATTTTTTATATAGGGATTGCATATAATGCTGGCAAGGGTAGAACTTCAATCTCTCTCCTCTCCACCGAGAAGTGAGTATCAATCATTCCACTAACCCTCCATTAGTATTTTCAGTTATAATGATGGTTTTAAGGTCCAAATTTTCACTGAATCAGTCTCGTCAATTTTGGATCTACATGTTCTCCACCTAGGTGGGCTGTTCTCTGCTCCCCACCTTCACAAAGATCCCAGATGTGGGGAAGAAAAAAGGGGTGGAGATAGAAGGACGGCCAGTTGAGTGGAGAACATCTGTGCGTGTTGATCTTGGATTATAACATGATCTTGTCAATCATTGAGCTTTCAAATCCCTTAAACGTCTAGTCGTTGTGATTGAAAAGTTAGCAGTCAGGACCCAAGCTGGCTAGTTGCTACCAGGTATCATTGAATATTGAAAACTTGGAATGAAAAAACCGCTGCTCGCAAACGTGTCCAAATCCTCCACAATTGCAGCCGCCCTGTCCTAGTTGAAGCCCAGAAGGGTCTTAATCTATGCTTCTCACTGCAATTATAGAGTTCCATCACTTCCATGTCTCTGGTTTATTATTGTCAGACTCTAACGTGGGGATGATGTTTACATCAGTCAGTCAATCTACTTATCTTGAACTTTGGAGTATTTGCTATGATTGGACACCCAAAACTTGGTGGCCAGAGGACCCGTGGTTCCTCCGTCTCTCTCGCCGGCTTGCCATTGTTGGGTAGTTGGGTGAATCAGCAGTCACTCTTTTGGAGACTTTTGGTGTGACAATGATTTCACATTTCCATTTTCTCTATATGATGTCGGTACCTCACTGTGAGGATAAACGGGGCGGAAGCTCATGAGCCACACTTTATTCTCAATGTGAAAGATCGATGTTCATCTTTTTGAGGTGGGTGGCTGTTTTCCTGAACCTTTAAACAATGACCTGAAGCTCTTTAGTGTCTGACCCAGAAGCCAGAAGCCAGAAACCAGGGTTATGCCATTTATGGGGCAGAATAATGGCCTTGCGACCTAGTGGGGTCAGTCTTGAGTTAGGAAATAATTCCTCCAAAGGTATGGGTAGGGCTGTCAGCTGTGTACATTGTGATCCTTCCTTCAAAACCAGATGTCACATCCTTTATTAGGTAAAAACTACTAGCAAGAGAGGAAAAAACAAGGAGCCTTGGGTGATGAAACTGATACCCTTTTGTTTCATTAATCCTCAACTTGTTTCTGAATTGATTATTCATTTGTTGGGAAGAAAATTATCAGCATTAATGCATTGTGGCATGTACTTGCTTAATAGGGTATGAAATGATCAATTCACCTCTGCAACAACATATGGGTGTTCAAGTCATTTTGCACCATACTGTATGTTAGTACCGATGATCACAAGGCATGACAGTGACATTTCTTTTTCCTTTGTTTTTGGTCTTCTGTTGGTATCTGGTGAAAGACCTTCCAGATGTGTATTAAATGAAGTATCAATGTATCATCAAACCTATGAGAAAGGCTCCAAAACAAAGAGACCCACAGAAGTGTAGAAAGCAAAAAGCAATTTCGGATGTATCTGGATCAGTAGGGTTCAGATTCCTATTCTCTGAAACACATGGTTGTCTGTCTCCTTTAAATTTGGTAAGGACCCAGTTTATTTTTCCAACTTCTCATTTTTTCCAGTATTTTACATGGCAATAACTTTCTCAAAGTAATCCACTCGCCATTTTTTCCCACAATTCGTTATCTGGATATAGCATTGAGGTCATCTGTGAATTAAAAGTGACAAGAAGAAAGAGAGAAAAAACAAAACAAGCCCATTTTCAATCAAGTGAGGAACTCCATGTCGCACCCAGATTAGCTCAGTAGCTGTAAATATAATTGAAGTGTCTCTGTTCATCGTAATAATTTGAAATTCAGCAAATTTTCTAACTAAGATGATTCTAGTCTCTCCAACTGTTACGAGAGATATAAGATTCACCCTTGAAGTGTTTCCATTCGCTATAAATTGTTGTAGTTAATCTGAACTTAGCCATTTAAGTGTGTGATTGCTAAAGTAGTTTAAATTCTTGTTTGTTATTATTTATACTCTTCACACAAAACCTTTAAAAAGAATTAAAGAGCGAATTGGATTTTTCATCAAGCATCATTCTTTATCTATATTATTGAAAGCTTAGAAATTTAGCCTTGGGTCACTTTCAGATGAGGCCAATCTATAATAATGAATTACTTGTTGCAAAATATTGATAGGTGTTTTGGCATTTTATGTGAGACATCAACTTCACTGATAAAAAGTGGAAGACAAGGCAAAAGAAGCATCTTCCATTGCATTATATTAATGCTTACAACAAGTATCAATTGACAATGAACTCAATTAATTTTGGGTAATAGATTCCTTGAATGCAGAAACCTTTCAATTCGATGAGTAATTGCTATTCTCTGGGTTAGGCACAACTTAATAAGGAAGCAGGGGAGGATATCTTTGGGGATCGAAAGGAGAGACATTTGTAAAATGACTATCTTAATTTGATTTGCCCTGTGGCCTACCCTACATGGTCTCTATGGCTTTATCTCATTTATGACCACACAAACAAAAGGAGAAAACTCAGAGAAGAAAAGAAACACCAAAAATAATCTCCACCCACTTTTTGGATCATTTACAAGTATTTCTGGGGGCAATAAGATAGGTGTCCAGTCTATTTCTTGGGTTAAATATTGACTTACCCATTAATTAATTTCATGAAGAAAAACGTAAAATGGGTTTATGCTTGATTAATAAGTGGCATCTTGTTAGTCACTTTTCTGCATCAATCTACTATTAGTTACCATCAGCTGGTGTTGGCACTTTGGAGGAATTTACCTACCCTTAGAATGTTAGTTCACATCGGGGCTACTCAAATCTGAAGGGGAACCAGACAGTTTTCTTTGGAATTCTCCTCCATCAAAGAGACAAAGACCCATCAGGTTCTGTGCTTATTCTAACCATATTAGCCTTTAGGAAAATGATGCATGGGTTCCTATAACCTTTAATGCTGTTGATTGTGTGTGGTGCTGGTGTTTTCATGCTGTAAATGTGGCATCAGCTAGCTCATCTACCATAGACCTGTAAACGGATTGGATTCGGCTCGGATACACTAGTATCTGAATCCAAATAGCAAAATCGCTATCTGAATCGAATCTGAATCCGGCAGATTTAGAGAAAGCATCCGAATTTGAATTCGGAACTTTATCGGATACCTGATAATCATCCGATCCAATAAACCATCCGATTATTGATTGGTGATTGTCATTTTTTTTTTCTTTTTTGACTTCTAATTTTGGATTACAGATTACCGGTTTACGAATCCGATTATTAGCCCATTTTTTTAGAGAAAAATATTTAATACTTTACTCTAACTGGATAATTTTCGATTTTTGATTACCGGTTTTTCAATCCGGTTATCATCCATTTTTCAAAGAAAAAAATGTTGAATATATTACTCTATCTGGATATTATCTAGTATGATAAGCAATTATCCGAATCCGAATCCGATTGCATAGCGGACAGATATAGATATTTTTTGGTATTAGAAAAATTCTAAAATACAGGCACCCTTAAACAAATATGAATACAAATTTTTAGGCGGATTTCGACAATCCATTTACAGGTCTAATATGCCATGATCACACGCTTTCAAGGGTGGAATCCAGATGGAAATCCGACTGAAAAATGTTGGAACTAACACCAAAGAAATGTAAATAAATACAGAAATCCTGAGTTGAGTCCTAGAGTGTTCAGACACCATGTGCTTGTAATTTCCTATTCGTCTGTCACTTGGTCTTATTCCTTAAGTTTGTATTTTAGCATTCGAAGGCTATTGTCCGGTTCTGAATGTCAAAATTCCATACATTTGTAATTCTATGAACTCTCTGGTAAAATTTGCGAGGCTATGTTGTTTAAGAGCATGAGAGTAAATTTCCTCTTTCTTAGGCTGCTAAAATTTACTTTCTTACAAATTGGAGAGTTTCTTCAGCTCTTCTTGAATTAGCTGCATTCTCATTAAGGATGGAAGAGAGAGTTAGACAGTATAGAGAACAAGTGGGGTATGCCACTTGTATCTCTGAAATGTGGCAGAACTGTACAAGGTACAGAGTGTAATGGCAATCTGTGCATCTTCTTCAGCGTGTGGATGTCTTGAAATCATTTCAGGAAGAAAAGCACTCTCCGGGGACATAACTTTCTATTCGAGTTCTGCTTTATAGCCGCAGCTGGGGCAAGGAAGATGCTGTTGATTAACCTCAGTTACATAACACTGAAAGGGAAGAAAATTTTCCTCTGAGCATTGATTTCCCCTTTTTTTTGGGTAAAGCTCTGAGAATTGATTTCTTACCTTATAATAGGGACCCATATCTCCGCATTGTTTTCTTACCTTATAATAGGGATTCATCTTTCTCTCTCACTAACACATACACAGGCAAGTTTTTCCTTAGTTCTCTTACCATTAAATTATATTGTGATCATTCACATAAATCCTTCCTTTAGATACTTAAAAGAAAACAACCTTCTGCGCTCATTCCACTCCAGCTGTGTTGAAAACCATGGCCTAAGCTTGTAGACCTCGACATCTCTAACACTTGCTTCTCCAATATCATCTGTGGATGGCAAATTTGCCCTCTCTATTCCACAGTAGGGAGTTCTATCTCTTCCTCAACATAACCTTTCTCTTTCTGCTTTCTTTATACCTGTTCACTATCCATTCTTATGCCTCCGGTCCTCAGTTCCTTGATCAGGCCAAACAATCCAGTAGCAACATTTCCTCACTCATGTTCCTATACCAAACTTATGATGATGGTTGCAGCAAACTACATAGGTACCATGACTACAAAGCTAAGTGCGCATACTTGAGGTCTGGTGAGGGATGTAAACCTGAAGGGTACATAGACTATCTCCAGCTCTTCTATTGCACTTGTGGTAGAGAGCCAGGATTTGGTTACACAGCCCTTGTCCTCTGGCTTGTGGTTCTATTCTACCTGTTGGGTAACACAGCAGCCAATTACTTCTGTTCTTCCCTAGAGGGATTGTCAACAGTCTTGAAGCTTTCTCCGACGATAGCTGGAGTCACTCTGCTTTCTCTAGGCAATGGTGCACCGGATGTCTTTGCCAGTATTGTCTCTTTCATGGGAAATGGAGCAGGAGCTGGTGAAGTTGGCCTTAACAGTGTCTTGGGTGGGGCTTTTTTCATATCTACCATTGTTGTTGGTATCATAAGCATTTTAATTGCTCCTCATCAGATCTCTATTGATAAGTCTAGCTTCATAAGAGATGTTACTTTTTTCCTTCTAGTTCTGTCTTCTCTCATTCTGATCCTGCTTGATGGAAAAATTGACATATGGGTTGCAATAGCTTTTGTTTCATTATACTTGGTATATGTGCTTGTTGTCTCAACCACACAATTGTGCAGGAAGAAAGAAAGAGAGATGGATTTATTTCCCAGTTCTCCTATATTGCCCGCTTCTATAAACTTATTTCCACAGGAAGCCGAAGGATGCAATGAAATGGGCTTGCCTTTACTGACTTGTACTGATGAAGAAAAGCTTAATTCAAATGAAAAAGGTGATCCTGAAGTTGGACATATGAATCAAAGAACAAGGTGGTCTAATCTTGGATCATCAACTTGTTATTACTTTCGCAGATTTCTGATAATTTTGGAGCTGCCTCTTTATTTACCTAGGAGATTGACAATTCCTGTGGTTTCCGAGGAACAATGGTCTAAGCCATTGGCAGTGATTTCTGTTACATTGGCACCAATTCTATTAGCGGCCCTTTGGAACTCTGAGAGGGAAAACATGAGCTCCAAAACATGCACAGTGATCTATGTTACTGGTGGGTTGGCAGGAATTACTTTTGGGGTTCTTGCATTTGTGACTACAGAGTGTTCTAACCCACCAAAGAGATGCTTACTTCCTTGGCTTGCAGGAGGATTTCTAATGAGTGTCACTTGGACTTACATCATAGCAGAAGAATTGGTTGCTTTGTTAATTTCAGTTGGCCATGTATTTGGGATAAACCCTTCCAGTTTAGGGCTAACTGTTCTTGCTTGGGGCAACTCCACTGGGGATCTAATTGCAAATGTTGCAATGGCAGTGAATGCTGGCTCAGATGGGGTGCAGGTCGCGATATCAGCCTGTTATGCAGGGCCTATCTTCAACACGTTAATGGGTTTGGGCTTGTCACTTGCTTTCTCTGCTTGGTATTCATACCCATCTCCCTTTGTCATCCCTGGAGACTCTTCTTTGTATGAGACTATTGGGTTTCTAATAACTGGCTTGCTCTGGGCTTTAGTGATCCTCCCAAAGAAAAATATGAGAATCGATAGGTCTTTGGGTGCAGGGCTGTTGGTCATATATCTATGCTTTATATCTCTTAGGTTGGCTAGGTTAACTGGGCTCCTTAAATAAACTTCATGGCTCTGCTTCCCCATTTGGTCTCTAGAAACTAGAGAGGTCCCATGTTCTACATTTTTTTCTCAAGAGTCTGTAATCTTCTTGTGTAGCCAGTATCAGTTACAGTAATATATTTCTGAGAGCAAAATGAACTGGACCTGTGAAGATGAATGTTCACTAATCTCATCAAGTTGTTGCTTTAATCCGAACCCAAAGCTGAAATCAAGTAAAAGACTCTTGCTTGCCACCAGAGATTAGAATAATGTAGGCTGATTCTTAAGGCACAAACTCGAGATCCATTGCTTAAAACACAAGGAAATCAAACAATTTTTTTTCTTCTAAAATAACAAGAAAGCACACTTTTGCCAGATGGTTAACTTAGCCTTTTCAATCTTCCAATATTATGTGGCTAAAGTAGATTGACGGTTAAGAGGTGTTGATCTTTGGTAACTGAACCAACCCTTGGGGATTTAGAAGATTAGGTTTCGCTACAAGGATTGACAGGATTCTCATCTCATTCTCGCTCTCTCTGTATAAGCACACATGTTATTTAGTTATTTATATAAAGCTTGAAGACCAGCAGACAGATGAGTGGCAGCCGCCATTGTTGAGTCAAACGAAAACATCTTCGCATCCAGTTTATCTTGCACTGAAATCTAGATAACTTGGGATGAACAGAGCTCTGAATTAATGCCATAATGAGGGGGTACCCCATCAATCAAAGCGATTTTTGTGTCCCCATATCGCCATATCCCTTTTGGTCTCAATCCGTTTATCAGATATTAGTCATCATCACCACTTGTTAGAAGCGTAGCCACCTTAAATTCCTCGTGGCTTTCTGGTAGTTGAAGAAAGACTTATGCATTTGGTATTCTGTTCCAGTGTCTCATGGTGTTTATTCAGACAGAACCTACCTGAGGAAGGTATTAGCTGGACCAAGCATTTTGTGGTTTGGGTTCGGTCTGGGTGGATTATATTATAATTATAAGTTTCAATCCTCAGCAAATCTGTCTTCTTCTCTTCACTACTCATCTTTACCCATTGACAGTCAGTTGTTAGAGTGAAGAAAAACTGCATCATTAAATCTATGAACTCAGTTTCGCTGAGACCAAGTTCAAGATAACGCAACACCAAGGGATGAAGTCCATGTCTGGACCTGGAATCAATAATGTCTGGCCCGGACAGGCTCCACCATTAACAGTTACAAGTTGTTGTCACCAGCAGAAATTAGTAACGTGGCCATCTCAAATTTCTTAGTGTCTTTCTGGTGGGCGAGGGAGAAACGTTGGAACATTCAAATCTGAGGCAAAATTGACAGCAGGAACTTCATGGGTTCGAGTACATTAATGAATGATAATTATATAGCAAACTAAGTTTGGAATTTGTTGGGGTTGCTTGGCTCTTTGTGGTTCGTGAATGTAGCTTTCAAGGGAGAGGGGAGATGGATCGGTGACCTTTGATAGTGAAACTACAATTGATTCTTAAAAGTCATATATCAGTTGGGATTTGCATAATTATCACTGAATTATTAAGGTTTATTACGTGATACATTGAAACCACTGACCAACTTTGCAATTCCAGAACAACATTCAAAGTTGGCTAATTCTTAGGCTTGCCCAATTAAGGCATCATTATGAAACAGAGTTACAGATTGTTACACGCGTGATCGAACCAAACTTCCGATTGATCACTCAAACAGTCAAGACTAAGGATCTTTTGGTTCAACATAAGGAAAACAAAGTGATTTTTTTTAGACAAGTAGAGCTCACTGTGAAATCATCGTACTGTTTACAAAATACAAAGCTAGGCGAGATCAGCCGAAACTGATTCATTTGATTTTATATATCGTAGGTAGGCTGTATAAATTACAATTGCATGGTGGCACCCCCAAAAAAGGAAAAAAAAAAAAAAAAACAAAAAGACTGTATTGAGTTACAACATGATGAATCTAGATAGATCCAATTGATTGAAGAACTCTCAGAGAAATAGATAACAGGTATATTGCTAAAAGCCCTGCTCCCAGCAAACCATCGATCTTCATGTTTCTTTTTGGCAGAATAACTAGTGCCCAAAGAAGCCCAGCCACCAACAGTGCTATTGTCTCCAAGAGAAATGGATCTTTAGGTATCAAAACACTTGATGGATATGCATTCCAGCAACAGACGACGAGAGACATACCTAACCCCACAAATATGTTAAAAATGGGCCCTGCATAACACCCTGAGATCGCCACCTGAACTCCATCAGAACCGCCATTCAAAGCCATGGTACAATTTGTTATCAAATCCCCAAATGAGTCTCCCCAAGCCAGTACAGTTAGAGCTAATATGGAAGGGCTCACTCCAAATATAAAACCCATTGAAATTAGCAGGCCAATCAATTCTTGGGCTGTGATGTAACTCCAAGTGACACTCATCATGAATCCTCCCACAAGCCATGGCAAGATGAATCTTTTTGGAGGACTGTTCTTCTCTGTAAACAGTAACGCAAGTATACCAAAAGTGATCCCTATCAAACCACAAACCATGTAGACCACCAGGCCTGCTTTGGAACCCATGCTTTCTCTCTGAGAGTCCCAAAGGAATGCCAAGAGAAGTGGTGCTAATGTGACTGAAGCAACTGCAAAGGGCTTGGACCATTTCTCTTCAGAAACAACAGGGATGGTCAATCTCCTCGGTAGATACAGGGGCAGCATGACAATGTAGAAGAACCCACGAATACAAGCTGATGATTTGAAGGAAAAGCGATCCTTACCATCATTTCCATCATCTCTATTATGACAATTACCTTCAAGATCATCTCTGTCTTCACGAATTACAATCTTTTCACAATCTCCTAAGATGGGTACGATTAATTCACCGTTGACATCCATTCCGAAGTCGACCGTATTCTTCTTCCGGCGTAAATGAGTGAGGTAGACGACAATCACATACAACATATATACGGAAACAAGAGCCATTGCTCCCCAAACATTGATTGCTCCGATGATCATAATGGAAGCCAACGATGTAACTCCTACGAGCAAGAAGCAGATATCTCTTACAAAATCAGATTTATTGATGGAAATCTGATGAGATCCCATTAATCTGCTTATGGTTCCAACCACAACACAGGAGACAAAGAAAGAACCCCCTACAACACTGTTGATTCCCACACTGCGAGCCCCAGCTCCCGTGAAAGAAACTAAGCTTGAGAAACCGTCAGGCGCACCGTTGCCCAGGGAAAGCAGAGTTACCCCAGCTATGGCAGGAGAGAGCTTCAGAACGTTGGATAAGCTCTCAAGAGAAGAGCAGAAGTAGTCGGAAGCTGTGTTACCCAGAAGGTAAAACAGCACCACAAGCCAAAGGAAGAGAAGGGAATAACCTAAAGGAGGCCATTGCCCACAAATGCAATAGAAGAAACTCAGATAGTCAAGAAAGCCTTGAGAGACACACGGGCTATTCGATTTGAGGAACGAACACTTGGATTTGTAGTCTTGTAGTTTCTGCAACCGTTCACAAACAGGGTCGGTGCTGCTACCATTTGCGGACTCGGAATTGATGAAAAGAAGAGACCCCTGTGCTTCGGTGAAGAACAAAGAGACTGAGATGATTAGGACGACAAGCCACTCCGTGGAATGGGGCTTACAATACTGAACCGCCATTAAGAAACGCTCAACAAAAACCTCCGAACTCAAAATTAAAATCAGACGAACATATTACCGTCCACAGTGAAGAAACGAAATCGATATTCTCACAAGAGTGGAGTTTTCTTCCTTACGATACCAGAAAGCCAAAAATTTGGAAAGCAAGGGGTGAAGAAATTTAATTTTTAGTTATGAAATTTAGAGGCTTCTGATCGGGGACGCGTTGCTTCACGCGGAAGGGAACTGGGATTTGGAGTGAAACTTTGCAATTCCCAAGAACATTCACTCGTTGGTGGGGAACTGGGTTCTTAATACACGCGTCTGTGAATCAACCAGGAGGTTGATTGATTCAGAGAATTGGTGCTCCTCTCTTTTTTCTTTCTTTCTTTCTGGGTCAACAAAGAGTTAATTTTCAAGTTTTTTTTTTCGTGTTTGGTGCCAACCTGAAAACCAAGGTTCGAGGCTGGTAGAGAGAAGAGAGAGAAAGAGTTAATTTTCAAGAATAAAGTATGTAATCAAATCAACCTCAACCCAAACCCAAACCCAAAACCAAAACCCAAAAAGGAAAAAGAAAAAGCTCTGAATTGCCGACAAACTTATCGCATTTCAACTTGTATTTATGGTTGAATCTTATCCTTAATTAGTAACTTCATCTGAATAAATGGTGTGATTAGTGCAGATCCGATGACAACCCAAACGCCACGGTAATAAGAACAAGACACATTTGACACATTTGACGCATTAAAAAGAAAAACTAAAAAAAAATCTGAACTCTCCACAAGATATGCATCTCAATTTATCTCTATCCATACCCATGTTGGATTAGTTTAGGTAAATTTTCATGGATCGTCTGATCTCAAATAGATCACTCTAAAATTTAAATTAATCAAAACAAAAGCAAAATCAAACTTAGCAAACCATGCATGATGGTGTATGAGTAGAGATAGAGTTGGATTCTTTAACAGCTTCAGCTAATTTGTAGGACTGATTAGGCTACCATGCATGGCTCGTTTAACAGCATTTGAAGTTGAATGTTTCTGATTTTAATATGAAGTTCTGTTTCCTCTATAATGCGTAAACTTTGTTTTAATATGATCAATTTATAATACATAGTTTTCCATTCTCATCTAAAAGCGTGAAACCTTTTGCCTTCAAATAAAATTTCCTAAGATGTTACTATGATCAACCTAGCTCCAAAAAACGAAGTTTCCTAAGATACTTATGTAATAATGCTCTTCTCTAGATTTTTTCCTCATTTAGAATAAACTTATGACATGAGGGAATCTACAATGGTGTTTGTCACGATAGATTTTATTTTAGAGTTTTGAGTAGGAAATTGTAATCAAATGATATTTTGTCTTTCTTTCTTTTCTCTTTAATATGCATAAGGAGTAATTTTTCCTTTTTTTTGTGTGCATGTTTTTTATAGGTTGCATATTTTAGTGACGCTTAAATTTTGGATACCACACTTTAGTCGCCTAAATTATATACTACACACTCCCAAAATTACAAATTATATATTTTTAATATTCCATATAAGATTCTGTTAATTCATGAGTAAAATGACCATATTTCTCATAAGGGTGCCCTACTTAACTTAAAAGTTGGCTGATTCAACTCAGACTTGATGAAACTGATTTGGATTATTTGCTTAGTAATTCAATTAAGTCAAAGCCAAGACACCGAGTCCAACTAATTCCTAGAGTAAGTTTGCATTACGATAGTGTGTTGCCAATCCAATTTTATTGAGTCAACGCACCAGTTGCTTCCATGCATTGCAAATAGTTATTGTAATAACCCTAATTTATTATGGGAAAAAAATTAAATTTATTTTATTTTATTATTTTATATTTTATTATAAATTAGCAGTAAAGAAAGTCAAATCCATGATCTCTCTTCTCCCTTAACTCATCTTTTACCAACACTTCATCGGAAACTATTCATGGTCATTACCGGAAACCACCCCAACCACTTTCCTTGCCGACAACCATCGCTTCACCTTCTCTTGCTGAAAATCATCCCTTGTGACGTCTAGGGTTTAATAAGGAAAAGAAAATGTAGGTAAACATGAGAAAATTGACTCATCTCTCTAGTCTCTCCAGATACATATAAAAAGACATCTCATCATACCGTGTGTATTAAATCAATACTAATTTCAAAGTATAACTCATTGATTTTACATGCTTCCAACATATGAAACCCTAGCCCATGAACGCAGTATATATAAGAAAGGGAGAAAAAAAAACATTGAACAATTGTCCTATAAATTTTACATTGAGTTTATCTATATGATTCTTTTTAATAATCCAACACTCTGCACCACACCATAGTTGGTTGAACAATTATCTTATAAATTTTCCTTTAAACTTTAATAGAATACGCCGATTACACAAGACCCTAGACGCACCTCTCCACTTCATTCACCCAATTTTAATTCTTTGGGAACATCATCCACTATATCATATCTTTTATTTATAATTGAACCTAGGTACTTAAAACAATCACTCAAACGTGCAATCCGTTAAAAACTCTTTCATTTTTTTTTTCTTCTTTTAGGACCAAGGCGAGAATTGTAATTTCCCAAGTGCATGATGAATTGAGATTCCTTGTACATAATATTTAAAATGATATGATGATCTTGGTTGACTTTATAAGAATATAGTAACTCTTTAACGAGAAAAAGAAAAAAAAAAAAAGAATATAGTAACTCATTTCTTATTAATTGTCTCCACGTTACCTATTTTATTTCTATAAAAAAAATTAAAACATAGGTATAAAAAACTTTGTGGGGTATATAAGTTTCTTATAAAATATGATACTTAAAATTGTTTATTACATTCTTTTGTTCATCCATCATCAACCTTAAAAAGCAAGCAGAAAGCACAAGCCCTTATTAAAAACATCCAAAGTCCAAGTTCAAATTTTAAAATATTTCATTTCTTAAAAAAAAAAAACTCTAATTAGTCTCACCAGTCTAGGAATGGCCTAAGTTTAATTATTCGAGAGGTTAAAACATTTATTATTTTATCATATAAAATAATTTTCAAAAGTTTATTATTTTATATAATAAAATAATTTTAAACTGAATTATTGAAGTTAATCATAACCATTTTTTATTTCAACGTTTTGTTAAAAAAAATTTTTTGGTAATATTAATATTGGTAAATTTTGTTAAAAAATTGATCATAATTACCAACAGATCTGCTGACCTGTTGGCAGGGTTGATTCTTGATTTCTTGTGGCGGACGAGCTCCATCTTGATGTTGATTGCTTTCTAAGTTCCTCTCAAGATCTTTGTCAAAGAAGAGAAATTGAAAGAAAATTTTTATCATTTGTATCTCTGGAGGTGTTTATTTCTTATTATAGTATAAATGTATAATACAATGTTCTCGCCATGGTTTGAAAAACAAAACAAAAGATAAATACATCAAACGTATGGATATTTATTAAAAATATATATATAAATGATAAAGGTTTGGTCGTGAAATAACCAACCACGTCTATGACATGCATTCTATCCAAAAATAGATATCCATCTATCGTTTAGTAGCTGACGAATGGGCGAGCACGCATGTCTTATGGCGTTAGTATACATATATCGAATAAGATCATGGTGCATGTATCATAGTATTTTTGTTTGCTATTGTGCGAATGCTCTCAAATTACAACACATCACTTTTTTTTTTTTTTTTTTTTTTTTTCTTTTTTTTTGGCTTAACTGAAATAATTACACAAGTATTTACTTTTTTTTGTGTGTGATATTTACTTGAGACGTAAATAAAATAAAGGAGCCATTTTTTTTTTTTGTTAGTTTAACTAAATATTAGTAAAAAGAAAGTAGGTATTCTTTCGCTTATTTATATAAAAAAGTCTTTGTATTAGAGGGAAGGAAAAAAAAAAAAACTATAAAAAAGACGACAAAAATTATGTATACACCCTTGGATTTGTAAACTATTGATAAACCTCTAAAATTTTATTTTATTACATTTATTTATTTATTTAAATTATTTGTTATTTTATTCATAGATAAACAATGAATTAAGTCACATTCTCTCAAATAAATTATCAATTTACTATGAAGACGTAGAAGGTTTCGTGTTTGCCATTTAAAAATACTCAAACAGAATTCTTCAGTCGTAGAAAGATAAACATGGTGTCCTCCATCTTCATATAGTTGAAGAATCTCTAAGTGAGAATGACATTATAACAACCTAGTTAAATTGTTCAACATATTATATTTTGCAAGAACCAGTCCTCTAGTTAGACAATCAAGAGAAAGTGTTCTTGTATAGGTAAGAAGTTCCACTGCTTTCTCTGGTTTTGAATTAGCATTATCAAAAAACAAAGACTCCAAACCCCAAATACACATCCTTCCATTTTGTTGTTTACTGAAAAAAAATTGATAAATGGTTTTTAAGAATAGTGTATAATTTATTTTTTTAAGAAAATGTATTTATTTATTAATTAATAGGTGTATTCTATTAGTCTTTAACTTATGAAAATGTGACATTTGTAATGCACCTGGAAGTGTGAGAATCAATATTATATTCAAATAATTATGGACAATTCAAACAGAAGATTCTCTGCATGCATAGCAAAATTATCATAGTCGTCCAAGAACAGTTTTGAGTGGCTTCAATTCAATCCAATGCCAAGACAACAAGGAGATCATCTAAAGTATGAAACACACCTCCAGAATATAAACAAACAATGAAGAAATTGTTATGCATATACACATATTAATGTGAAACAAAGAACCACCTCCACTCCCCCTCCCCCCTTCCTTCAAAGTCTAGATTCAATGTCAAACCAGGTTGCATCGCATACATATTGTCAAGTATCACATCATCGTCAATATCTGACATCAATTTCCCAACATATCGTATCATATGTACGTGATCCAAAAATTTTGTCGCCACCACCACATTCATAAATCATATGATTCTTATCGTCATGTAAGTTGTCACTAGCTTTGGTGATAGACATTAGAGGTGGCTAAGTAGGAAGACAAGAATCTTTTTTAGAGTTTTCAAGAGTTGGTTAAGCATGAAGACAGAATCTTTGAAGGGTTGAACTTGAATTCAATATAAGAGGACTCCTACCACAAAATGTTGACATAAGTCATAAAATATGTTTTTTATTTTTGGGATTTGAGGTTCATCTAGCCAATATACACCTTGGGTATATTCTCACAATAGACTTTTATATATATACTATTTAGCAAGAGTTTAACTCATAACCTCTTCGCTAGGAGGCATTGATTTTTACTAATAATTATAAATTATATTAATCCAACCTTTGCAGATTCTTATCGCCAAATATTGATGTGTCGCCAAAAAAATTTAAAGGGAAAGAGCATTTTTAACTATCCCTTGTCTCTCTCCTAATGGAATTTAATAAATGATCATAACACCCCACCCCCACCCCTCCCAAAAAACATAAAAATAAAAAAAGAAGTGATAAATGATAGGGAAATTTGAGCGACACCCCTTGAGTTACCCCTAATATTAATGTCACTCCTTGAGTTATTCAATTTATCAATTTAACCTCGTATTATTATCACTGTTAATCTCAGTTAGTATTTATATATTTATTTCTAACTAGCCCAGCTAACTCGATTTCCCGAAGAAGGGCGCTCTTCTAATATTGAGCTCCTAGCTCTCCCTCTTTATTTTCAAAAGTATATAGAAATGGTAGGCACTGGGAGTAAGAGTGAACTAGCGGGGGAGAAAGGGGCAACTACCTCTCTATAGAAGGGAAATGAAAGGTTTATCCGCTCATAATGATGGTAGAGTCTCTCTGGGTTGGAGGTATAATAGTAGTCACATCAAGTCCTCCCCCTCTTAACTAGGTTTAAAAATATTATTATGAGCCATATCGTCCAAACTTTATAAGAATTTATGATTGACAGAGGAAAAAATTACAAATGGTAGAGAAACAAATTCAAGATACTTGTGTCCAGTTGAATTAAACCAAGCAGCCCACGTTGCCCACTGACGTTAGGCCCAATATAAGAATACTTCCAAAGCCCAGCCCACCGTGCCTTGGAGAACCTTGAAAATCACTTTTCCCCATCAATCTATATTGGTTTCTTGTTTTTTGGTAAAGTTAAAAGATCAATCTATATTGATTGAAACTTTGAAAGCATGGCTTGACGAATCCCCAGGGAGGCAGCCCCAGCGGAGGTGTGGGGGCAGCGTCTCCAGAGCTTGTAAAGGATCCACATATCTTTGGGCTTTAAAATTTTTTTTTAGTTTGGGCTTGGGCCCATGAATAACTGTGGCTTAGGGTTTCTTGTACCAGAACATCTGTAATAATTGTTTTGAGAAGAATATAGTAAAAACCTAATGCTTGGATGTAGGCTCACATTGAAGTGAACCAGGGTAAAATCCGTCTCTTCTTAATTTTCTGTTCGATTGTGAGTGATTGATCGCTCTAATCCTAACAATATGGGAATGTATTAATTTCGACAAGTAGAACAATTTTTATGGAAGCAATTCAACTGGGAATTTTGATTATTGCATTTAAATTTGATAGCTTTCAACAAAAGTTGCCCTGAAAGGCAAAAATGTTTTACTATGATTAAACTGGTTTTACTATGATATTTCCTTTTCTAAAGTAGAAGGGGGACAGTTTTCCCCAGTTATCAATCAACTAAAATGTTATTAACCTAGAATGGTTATGATGATCAGGTTTTGGGATTCAATCTCGCCCTTAACATGAAAGAATTCTTAGAAGTGTCAATCAACAATATTTTCCAAATACACAAGCAATTCAAATTTGTCTACTGTCAACAATGATGCAATTCTAATAATCTTGAACCCGAAGACTCAAACTTGAAGTCTTGGTTAATTGCATTTTAATCTCTAGAACGCTGCAGCTCTCTGACAAGATCTGGAATGGTTGAATCGAACCGAAGGCTCTGTGGATTCTCTGAGTATGCCACATAGTACCCTGCCATGCTTGCTTGAGGCCATGCCATGGCTATCCTACACTGAAACTCACCCATAAGAGTTCATATATTAGAACAACACTCTAAAAACTGCAATTTTTAATCAGAGATGGTATAGTAAACAGAGAAGCTATAGTGGTTTTCTAACTCCACTTTAAGCAGCTTACCATGAAATAACCAATCAGGAAGGCATAAATGGAGACTTGGGTAGCAGAGTCCTTTTGTATGGCAAGTGTCCATGACCCACTGACAATCAAACAAGCTGCTCCCACTGCAACTCCACAGAAGAAGCAGAAAGAGCCAGTGAGGTCCGTGTCTGTCACCGATTCCAGCCCAGCTTGTTCAATCATCTCCCAAGTATCCATTGATGCCTGAACAAACCCTTTATTATAAGCGCCAACATGGACGAACCCCCATCGGTTGCCATACCCCACGAGCCTTGCAGCTACACTTGAGTAGCAATTCGCACAAGAGAAGAGAAACTCATCCGTATCTCCTTGAATCGAATTGACTGCCTTCGCCGAGTTTCGTATTATCCCCAAAACAGGGACAACAGCTGAACCCAAACACACATTCCCCATGGAGTACTTAATTGTGTCATGGTAAACCCCAGATGTGCTGGATTCAATGCCGTGAGCAAAGTAGAGGTACCCAATGCGTGAGATTGAGACTTGAGTGATGTTCCTAATAACTTGCATTGTCCATGCCAGGCTGAACAGAATCCCCAAGACGAACAGAGCATCAGAGAGGGACAGAGACCCGGTAGCATTGTTGATGCCGCCAAGTCCAGAGACGATCAAACAGGAGTAAATGGCGCCGGAAAAGATTGATAGAGCGATGAACTTGGTCGACCCTGAAGTGGGTACAGTGCGGGTGATCGATGAGACCTTGCTTGTGTGACAAATCCAGGGGACGACCCAGCAGGCGTAGAGTGACTGGATGAGGGCGAAGATGATTGCAGCTGCACCGACTGCTAAGTTGGTGGCAGTACCAACGCCGATGAGGAGCATTCCGGCGGCGACTGTCAATGAAGGGCTGAGCCAAAATGCGGCCTTGATGGTTCTTGATGGGTTGCGGCGAATGCAGAGCAGCCATGAGAATGAAGCAATGACAGAGCATCCGATGGAAGTTAGTAGTGGGAGGTACCAGTGAAGAGGGTGGAATGAGTTACTTGCACTTGAATCGGAGACGAAGCCGCGGATGGTGAGGAAGGTATTCAAGACTCCGATGAGTATGAGTTGAATGAAGAAGAAGATGAAGAACAGCTTGCCAGTGATCTGTCCAGCCGTTGTTTTCCGGTGGAGGACCATGGATTCTCCCGCCTGCCCATGTCACCAGAAACAACAATTTTAGAGCAAATTGAAAAAGACTCTCAAGTTGAATATATTCCAAATCGAATCACAATGGGTTCAAGAATAGATCAAGATTTACAAGAACTGAGGTTTCTTTCTTTGTTTTAAGAAAAGAGAAAGAAACAGGGGAGACGAGAAGGATAAGATAAGGGACAGATTGAATAATTTGAAACAGATAAAGAAGTAGGAATGCCTACCTGATTGGGGTTGACATCGGTCTTCTTCTTCTCTTTGGTGATGCTATTCTTGTTCATGAACTGATCAGACTCTTGTACCAGAACGTCGATGCCTGAGGGAGAACGATTGATTCTTGACATTTGATTACGCTAGGACTGTTTTTCTTCTTCTCTGGTCTTATATATCTTTGAAATCCAGGTTTTCCATCTATTTCTTTCTTTCTTTCTTTCTTGGTCCCTACGATTCACTCTTAGACGGAATCAGTTCTCCATTTCTTCTTGCTTGGGAAGCTGGCGGTGGTTCTGGTAATTAGCATATGGAGACTTTGACGTGGAAAATAATCAGGTCAGCATGGTGACGTGACATGAAAGGCGGTTGAAATTTCCGTGATATTTCGGCTCAACTGCTTTAACTGAATAGTCCGAATTTATGGTTTATGTGAAGTCTAAGGCCCATGGACTTGGCCAGTTTGGCCTTGATTTTGATCTCGACCGTGCATTTAATGTCAAACACGAAAGTGAAACCGAGAGCGGAGACTAGAGGGAAGACCCATTAGAGTTAAACAGGAAAGAATATATTGTGGGAGAGACTAAAGAGCATGGTTGGATTGGGCCGTTGGGGATAAATCCCATGCCCAAGCAAATCACGGTGATTCAGTAAATGATAACCGTCTTAAAAAGTTGGGCTCAAGTCACCTATTCCCCGTGTCACCCTCTAATTTTTTTCTTCATCATCTTCATCGATTTTCTGGTACATGGGTTCTGTGTCCATGGGCCTCGATGGGCCTGAGCCCAATCCTGCATCAATGTCCCATCATCAAAAATGACAAAGATTAGGAGTTTTTGGTAACTTGACAAAGATTAGGAGTTCAGATACTTTACTCAAGCACTCCTTTCATACTTTTTTATCATATGTTTAAGAGGGAGTTTATTTATGGTCCACGCAGTCAGGGCTCAATAATGGGCATTTCCTAAATGTGTCGTAAAAGGGTGTGAGAGGACCTAATCCTCTACTTGCATATTCGAACTCAAAGACTGACTTAGCAATTGACGTCCAATGATAGACAATAACTCCCCCCCCCCCCCCGAATACAGCTTACAACTTTCGCTCTCCAAAAAGCAACTCTTCTCAAAATCTCAAAAGGTGCTGAGTTGTAATCCCATTCTAAGGATTCTTGTGATTCCGGAGAATCCAGCTACAGAAGAACCAGGAACGGAGACTTTCCCCCCCTTTCCGCCCGACTCTTTGGTCTTAAAAATGCTCGTTTTAAGAATGAGTGATTGCCTTTCTCCGACCCTTACTGCCCAACCGGAGAGCGGACAGCTAACACGTATTTTGATTTCGACTCATGGCGCGATGCCCACATTAGCTTCATAACCCAAAACGAAAGCTAAGATAATTACATTAGCTTCATAACCCAAAACGAAAGCTAAGATAATTACATGTTAGACCGTGACCATAGACCCAAAGAGATGATTATCACAATTGACTAAGTTTTGTTCAATTGGAAACTTGATGGTAATAGACTTTGTCAATCAACTACTATATATCCAAGCTGGGAGTCTAGTCCTTCTAGCTAGGTCCCTCCTTCCACCTTGGGTAACTATTCCATCAAAACGTTTCCTCATCACTTTCCAAACCCCATTGAAAATTGCAAACTGTTTTATTATTAAAGTAACCCTTGATAGCTCATCAAGAAATGATATATTAGGGGAAAGTATAAACAAACTGTCAAACTCACCATGGCTTTTATAAAATTTCTTCACCCAAAGGTGATAAGATGTGTTTCTTCTAATCTATGCTACGAGCAAAATTTGTGGTCCCACAGCCTCATCATTGTTTAACAATATTCAGATTTGAACATATTTTTAATTAAGGATGGAGATCCATTGTTCAGATTTCTAAATCCATATCAACCAGTTGTTGTGAACTACCATCCATTCCTAGTCAACAAAAAGGGAAAAAAAAAACCCAATTCAATGCTCCATGAAAGGGAAATTCAGAATAAAAAACAAGAAATGAGAGATGATTTTGTAGCTAGGATGTCACAGGTTGTGGGCTTGGTAGGTTTTGCTCTGTTACTTGAAAACAAGAAACCTGAAAATGAAAACGACAGAAAATTGGGCATTGTTTCTGAGAACACTTGAAAGGAAGAGATGATTTTGTAGTTTGGATGTCATTTTAATAAGTTCCAAGTCATGTGTAGTCGTTGAAAAATATCCCAATCAATCCAGACTGTCCATAATAAAAAAACAAAAAAAAAAAAAAAAAAACAAATTTGATCAAATTTGACATTTTGATTAATTAACTTCATACCAGTTAGTGCTGTTGAAACCCATTAGTCATCCATGTTTAGCCTGCTCAATTCCCCTGTTTTTAGTTCTAATCTCATCTTTTATGTTATTATTTTTTCTTAGTATCACATCGAGATCCTCTGTTCAAATCAGTAAGAAAATACTCATTTCACCCTAAATTAAGAGCTCAACAAGAGCTCTGTCAAACAGTATAGTTTTTGGGAATAGTCCCATGACTCACTCTTTCTTCTCTTAATCTGTGGAAGTGATTAATTTAAAAATGACAAAAAAAATGTTATTAGATTCGGCAACTCTTGCACTAAGCACAGGAACACATGAGAAATTATCCTATCCCTTACAGAAATCTATCATTAGTTCTTTAACATCTTTTCTTAATACAGCATGAATGCATTCAGATCTACATATTTCTCCTTTTTTAATTGTTAATATAAAAAGAAATCTACAAAACAAAAATTAAATTTCTTTGGAAATCCTTTTATATTCTGCTGTTACTTTATGGCTTTGTTTGGAAGATTCAAAAATTTTGTTTTGTGGTCTTTTCCAGTCGCTACCTACACATTTTAACGCCCCAAATGTTTTGTATATCTGTAGATGGATGTATGTCATTAAACTTTCGATAAAGAGATCGTTCATACTATTTGAAACAAGATAAATTTTCATACTTATGATCCAGATTTATTTGTCTTATGAAATTACACAACAATAATATATTTCCAACCTTTTCCTACTCATTTCTTTTCATTTTACTTTAGTTTTTGCAGTCAATTCTAGAAATTTCAAACTTGACTAATTGCAATTTTGGGGTACAACAATATAGTAAAGAACACCTTACCTGCTTCACGGATGAAAATTCAGTACCAACTGTTCAAAAAAGAAGAAAAGAGAACTCAGTACCACATTAATACACAAGCATTACGAATGGTGAGGCACTAAAGGGCACTTTTGTTCCTATAATGCCCCTCATTGGTTCTCCAAAGTCCAAACCCTTCAGTTCAAGACTTCACTTTCCCTTGGTTAAGATAGAGTTCCATTCTGGTAAAGTAAATGTAAAACCCACTTGTTTCCTACAATCAAAGGGTCACTTTCTTTTTTTCCTTTTTCTTTTCTGTCTTCTTGTAGAAGGGTCACTTTCAATATGATAACCCCATTGATTGATTACTTGAACAACATATGGAGGCCTCTATTCCAAGGAAGGAACCATCTTCTGTGATCTCATCTACACTCTTCCCTTTGCCTTTATTTCCCCGATTTCACACCTTACCTTCCATCACTGAAGTTAACTACCACCAACCGCCTTTCTTCTTCTGCGTTCTTCTTCTTCTTCCCCCATAGACAGATGATTTCTGCAACCTCTTGACAATGGGTATCAAAGAACTAATGATCTCCTTCCTGATAACGTTATTCCTCTTCACCCTTCTATGCATCCCCACGAGAATGACAAGATTGCCAACCGGATTCCGGCCAGTGACCATAGTTCCTCTTCCCAAATCCCAAGATTTATACCCTGTAACGTTTGCTTATCTGATCTCTGCTTCAAAAGGAGACCTTCCAAAGCTAAAACGTACACTGCAAGCACTGTACCACCCAGGGAATTACTACCTCCTCCACATGGACGGTGCTGCGACGGCGACAGAGCATTTGGAGCTAGCTCAATTCGTCTCCGGCAACCCACTTTTCTCCCAAGTGGGTAATGTTTGGGTGGTGCAGAAATCAAATTTGGTGACTTACAGAGGACCCACCATGCTTGCCACCACTCTCCATGCCATGGCCATGCTTCTGAGAACCTGCAAATGGGACTGGTTTATTAACCTCAGTGCCTCTGACTATCCATTAATCACTCAAGATGGTAAGGTGAGTGCCCCTGCTTTTCTTTCTCGGCCTTCTTCTTCTTCTTCTTCTTCTTCTGAGTTTATTTCTGATGGCTTATTTTGTGACCCTTTCTCTCAGATCTGATCCATGTCTTCTCTGACCTGCCTAGAGATCTCAATTTCATACAGCACAACAGTCATTTGGGTTGGAAATTGTATGGCACTCGTTGCACTTAGATCTGTCTTTATTATTTCTCTTGTGTAGTAATTCAAATTCCTACTCTGTAAATGCTTTTTGATCATCTAGTTAGCTCAGAAAAATTAACTTAAACTTGCTTTAAACTTTGTAGGAATAAGAGGGGAAAACCTATCATGATTGACCCTG